>NW_026948165.1:300000-497500 GCF_963921235.1 Mobula hypostoma | reverse complement strand
TTGCAGGTGAAGGCAATGGTAAGGAAAGCAAATGCAATGTTAGCATTCATTTCCAGAAGACTAGAATATAAAAACAAGGATGTAATGCTGAGGCTTTTTAAGGCATTGGTCGGACTGCATTTGGAGTATTTGGAGTACCTCTGAAATCCCCCTTAAACTTTCCTCCAATCGCTTTAAAATTCTGCCCCCCCCCCTCATATCAGCCATTTCTACCCTGGGATAAAGTCTCAGGCTATCCACTCTATCTATGCCTCTTATCACCTTGTGCATCTCTATCACATCACCTCTCATCCTCATTTGCTCCAAAGAGAAAAGCCATAACTCGCTCAACCTTTCCTCACAAGTCATGCTCTCTAATCCAGCATCCTTGTAAGTCTCCTCTGTACCCTCTCGAGAGTTTCCACATCCTTCCTGTAATGTGGTGACCAGAACTGAATACAATATTCCAAGTGTGATCTAACTACGGTTTTATGGAGCTGCAACATCGTGGCTCTTGAACTCAATCCCCAACTAATGAAGGCCACACACCATACGCGATCTGAACAACCCTTCAAGTACTCAGACAGGGGCAGCAGTTGAGATTATTGTCACCTGTACAAGTCGCAGTGTGCACAGGTGCAATGAAAAACTTACAGCAGCATCACAGGCACAGAGTATCAGAAACAACATTCACAAGAAAAGCACTTTAAAATCTGCATAATTTTACCAGAATGAACACAATTCGAGCACAAACAAAGTCCAGTGTTGTGTAAGCTGGTCACAGTGTTGCTGTACTGAGGTGGTGATTAGGGTTGTGCCAGTTGGTTCAAGAACCGAATGGTTGAAGAAAAGTAACTGTTCCTGCACCAGGAGGTGTTGGACTTCAGCCTTCTGTACTTCAACGATTTGTGCTGGCATGCCCCAGGTGGTGGGAATCTTTAATGAACAATGTGGTAGGGGGCTGTGCTCATGAAGTATTGATGCTGGGAGTGTGTAATGGGATGGTGTGGAGGGAGATTCACTCTGTGTCTGACCCCGGGAGTGTGTGATGGGACAGTGTGGAGGGAGATTCACTCTGTGTCTGACCCGGGAGTGTGTGATAGGACGGTGTGGAGGGAGATTCACTCTGTGTCTGACACCGGGAGTGTGTGATGGGACAGTGTGGAGGGAGATTCACTCTGTGTCTGACCCGGGAGTGTGTGATAGGACGGTGTGGAGGGAGATTCACTCTGTGTCTGACCCTGGGAGTGTGTGATGGGACGGTGTGGAGGGAGATTCACTCTGTGTCTGACACCGGGAGTGTGTGATAGGACGGTGTGGAGGGAGATTCACTCTGTGTCTGATCCTGGGAGTGTTTGATGGGACAGTGTGGAGGGAGATTCACTCTGTGTCTGACACCGGGAGTGTGTGATGGGACAGTGTGGAGGGAGATTCACTCTGTGTCTGACCCGGGAGTGTGTGATAGGACGGTGTGGAGGGAGATTCACTCTGTGTCTGACACCGGGAGTGTGTGATGGGACAGTGTGGAGGGAGATTCACTCTGCGTCTGACCCGGGAGTGTGTGATAGGACGGTGTGGAGGGAGATTCACTCTGTGTCTGACCCTGGGAGTGTGTGATGGGACGGTGTGGAGGGAGATTCACTCTGTGTCTGATCCTGGGAGTGTTTGATGGGACAGTGTGGAGGGAGATTCACTCTGTGTCTGACACCGGGAGTGTGTGATGGGACAGTGTGGAGGGAGATTCACTCTGTGTCTGACACCGGGAGTGTATGCAGAGTCCTGATCTGCCTCTTTGCATTCTAATCTTTCTGTCATAACTTCATTCAACTTCACTTACCCGATTATTGAAATGTTTCCACAACTTATGGACTTGTGTTCAAGGACTCTTCATTTCACGTTCTCGATGCTTATTGCTTATTTTTGTTTGTTATTGCACGGCTTGTTTTATTTTGCACATTGGTGCAGTCTTTCATTGAATTTATTGTTGTTGTTTTTCTACTGTGGATTTGTTGAGAATGCCCGCAAGAAAGAGAATCTCAGGGTGTATATGGTGATATGATAAATTTTCTTTGAAATTTGAACTTTGATGCATGCAAATGTCTCTGAACTCCCGCATAATACCATAAGACTGAGCTAGTGTCTTGAGAGATTATCTTTGTAGACTAGTACCTGTCTGGACTTGATGAGACCAATGTGTGTGTCTGTATCAAGGCTATTGTTGGCCAGTGTATTGTATTATACTGAGACATGCATGAGCCAGTTTTCACCAGAGGATCTCCTGTTTATTCACCAGATGGTTTTGATTAAGGTTTGGCTCAGTGCCTCTGTCACTGGGAACTGATGAGGATGTTGTTCCTCTGGATTCTTCAGACATCTCAGGTTGTAATCACTGGGTGAGGGTAGGCAAGTCACCTTGGAAAGCATCATACCCTCCAGCTTTTTTCCCTCTCCCTCTCCGTTTCCATCTCTCTCTCCCTCTCTCTCTCTTAAATCTCCCCTCTTATTTTGTATTTGTGCTCTCTAGCTTTGGATTCCCCAATCCTGAGGAAAAGGCAATGACCATCCACTTTATTCATGCCCCTCAACCTTTATAAACACCTCTGAGTTCATCTCTCATTTTCCTGCACTCCAAGGAATAAAGATCTAGCCCGGTCAACCTCTCCCGATAACTCGGGTCCAGTACATCTGTTCTGCACCCTAAATGCCTTTCCTAAAATAGGATGACCAGACTGTTCCCAACACTCCAAGTGTGGCCTCACCAACTACTTACACGACTACAACCTGACGTCCATATTCCTAAACTCAATGCCTTGACTGATGAAGGCCAGCATGCTAAAACACCTTCTTCACCTCTCTGTCTACTTCCACGGCCACTTTCAGTGAGCTGTGTATTTGTACTCCAAAGTCCCTCTGTTCCACAACACTCGTCAGTGCCCTGCCATTTACTGTCTATGTCTGAATGTCCAAAATCCATCATCTCACACTTAGCCAAGTTGAAGTCCTTTTGCCATTCTTCAGCCCATCTCCCGAAATGATCAAGACCACATTGTAACCTGTTTCACTATCAACAAAACCCCTCATTTGGTATCGTCAATCAGCAAACTTGCTATTCCTGCCATGTACATTCATATCCAGATTCCCAATACTGACCCCTGGGACACCCAACTAGTCACAGGAGTGTGTGAGTGTGTTGTGTGTCTGAGTCAGTGTTTATAAGTTTACATCTGTGTTTATGCGTGTGTGTGTGTGTGTGTGTGTGTGTGTGTGTGTGTGTGTGCCTGTGTGTGTGCCTGACGCAGCTCCCAGACCGGTTTTGTCAGTGACGTCGAGAAGGTTATTGGTATCAGCCACAAATCACAAATGGTACAACCTTGCCTGGAGGCTGGGACTCACAGGAAGGTCAGGTTTCTGGGGCGGGAATGGTTGATTGGAGAACGGAGAAAAGGCAGTCATTCTCCCACTCCCCCCGATGGAATGTCTGATAACGTACACAGCAGTGGGGGATGGGGGAGAAGAGGGAATATGTAGAGTCTGAAGATCACCAAACTCCCAGAGTCTGAGATGAGTCAGTGCTGAGGGAAAAACCATCCCCCTCCTCCTTTTCTCTCCCCCTCTCTCCACCCCTCTGCCCCCTCTCACTCCCCCTCCTCTTTCCTCTGCCCCCTCTCTCCCCCTCATTCAACTTCTCTCTCTCTCTCACCCCTCTCTCCCCCTGTCCCCTCTCACACACAAACCAAGTAACCACCTCCCTCTCCTCTTCCAGAGTCCATTCCTAGAGCATCCCCTGCCACAAGACCATGGATCGATGCAGGAGGTGAGTGTGTGGGGTCAGGAATCGGGAACAACTCCCTGCTTGTCTGGAAGGTAGGAGGATGGGGAGCTGAGGCTTAACTGGGAAGGGGAGCAGTGTGCACGTGCCCCCAGGAATGGGAGTGGACTCCCAGAAGCACCCGGGAATGGGGAGGTTGTCCCGGATATGCCCCGGATTGGGAGGATGTCCTGGATATCCGCAGGAATGGGGATGGTGTTTCATCTCTCTTTTCCCCTCTCCCCACAGGACGTGAGGGGGAAGGTGACCCAGGCTGGTCTCCTGCTCCAAGCCCATCTCCTGTCAGCGAACCCAGAGCTGATGCGCGACCGGAGACTGCACCTCAGATCCCTGCGGTAGGTGGGGTTTGTGTGGGATGTGGGGAGGGGCTGGGGTTGTAGAGCGGGCAGAGTCGATGGGGCTTCAGGGATCAGGGTGAGTGCAGGTGGATGGCGAGGGATTGGGTCAGTCAGGGAGGGGTTGAGGGTGAGGGGATCAGGAGTGGCAGGGGAGGGCTCAGAGGTTGAAGGGGTGAAGAGTCTCTGGGAGAGGTGGGGAGGAGTCACAGAGAGAGTGCGATAGAGATTCCACCAGACCCATCCCTGGGACAGAGGAGGTTGCCCTGTGGGGAGAGATCAAGCAGACTGGGTCCTGAACTCTCTGGGGTTCGGGAGAATGAGAGGAGATCTCATTGGAGGGGAGAGGGACAGGGAAAAAGTTTCTTTTTACAACCATGCGTTCCAGTCTGAGAATGAGGGGACAGAGTTCCTACACCAGAGAGGAGAGTAAGATGAATGTTTGGAACTATCTACACCCCCCCCCCCACCCCCGGGGGCTCGATGAGGGTAAATTAGGGACGGAGGAAACAGAGGGAGGTGGAGTCAGAGTGGGGAGAGTGACACTGAGTGGGAGGTTGTGTTGGGGAGATCAGTCGGGATGGAGAGGTGTAGGAAGGGAGTTCCAGAGCTCAGGGACCTGGGCAGCTGAAGGTTTGGAATTGGCTTATTATTGTCATGTAAATGAAAAGCTTGTTTTACACACTGTTCATACAGATCCAATCATTACACAGTGTATTGAGGTAGAACAAGGTAAAACAATAACAGAATGCAGAATAAAGTGTCACAGTTACAGAGAAAGTGAAGTGAAGATAAACAATAGAGAGCCCTGGGAGAGTTCCAGATCTTGGGTGCCCGGGCACATTTTTAGCACAAGGAGTACAGATTTTAAAGATACTTTTGTCCCAGTACTTATTTTCTAATTCCTGCACAGATTAAGTATTTTTAATAGGGCAATTTTTTAAAGCATTTTATTTGATTTAAATTCTTGTACAAAGCTCCCCAATATCTCTCAATACATTAACACAAGCCCATTATCTTAATGGATACGCTGAAAGAAATAGACTTTTGTCGCCACCATTTAAGTTCAACAAAATGTTTGATTTAATGTTTGTGTAAATTTTGAAAAAATGTTGACTGACCTGATTAGTTCTTTGTGTATTATGAAAGTGGGATTTAATGCTAAAACTAAATTTGTTAGTCTCTTGCTAATAACACTGTTAATATTTGAACAGTTTTCCACCTTTTATCATGAGGCATTGACAGGGCTCTAAAATGCAATCCTATTTCATGTAACGCGCTTCAGTTTATGAGCAAAGATACATATCCAAAGGCTTTGATGAGGTTTTCCATCTATTTATATTTTGACTGCTTTAGTTTGTGCTTCCTTTCACTCCCCAATGCTTTCAGCTGGCTACTAAGATGTAGCAAACATACTGTATCTAGTTTTTAAAGGAGGTCATATAACAACGCACGTGTAATTTTTTACGTGACTCCCTGCTCCACTTGTTCCTCTCTACTAATCTCCCACCTAGCACTTCCTGCATATTATGAGACAAGTGCTACCCCTGCCCGTTCACCTCCTCCTTCACCCCAAATAGTCTTTTCAGATAAGTTGACACTACACCTGCGAGTCCGTCAGGGTACCTACTGTATCTGGAGCTTCCTGGCAGACTCCTCTACATTGGTGAAATCAGACGTAGCTT
Source organism: Mobula hypostoma (assembly GCF_963921235.1). Lineage (NCBI taxonomy): Eukaryota > Metazoa > Chordata > Chondrichthyes > Myliobatiformes > Myliobatidae > Mobula > Mobula hypostoma. The sequence continues at coordinate 491,672 of NW_026948165.1, read as the reverse complement.
TGTCTAGCACCTTTGCTCTGCCTGCCACAACACGCTGGGTTTCCCAGTGGCCACTATTTCAGTTTGACTTCCTATTTCCATTTTAACATCTATGGCCTCCTCTACTGCCACAATGAGGCCAAATGCAGTGGAGGAGCAACACCTCATATTCCGTCTGGTTAGTCTCCAATCTGACAGCATCAACACCAATTTCTCTAACTTCCAGTAATTTGTCCTCCTCCAACTTCTCTCTTTTCCCTTTCCCCATTCTGACTCTCATCTCACCCCATATCTTCTTCTCAACTGGCCATCACCTCTCTCTGTTGCTCCTGCTCCCATGGGTCCACTGTCTTCTCCTATCAGATTCCTTCTTCTTCAGAAAGAGGGATATGTAGCGACTGATGTTCCTGTCTCTCACCAGCAGACAGTGTTGTTCGGGACGGGAGATGGTCGACAGTTTACTACAGAACAACCCCCTGGTGCACTGCAGGACCCAGGCAGCTGGTGTGTGGCAACTGCTCATGGAGGAAGGGTTGCTGCAGTCCGGTGAGCTTTACATTATGTCATCATCTCATCATCTTCTTCCACAGCGCAGTGCTCCCTCCTCACCGCCCCTCCCACAGCGTGACGCTCCCTCCTCACCGCCCCTCCCACAGCGTGACATTCCCTCCTCACCGCCCCTCCCACAGCGTGACACTCCCTCTTCACCGCCCCTCCCACAGCGCGACACTCCCTCCTCACTGCTCCTCCCTCAGCGTGACACTCCCTCCACCGCCCCTCCCACAGCGCGACACTCCCTCCTCACCGCCCCTTCCACAGCGCGATACTCCCTCCTCACCGCCCCTCCCACAGCGCGACACTCCCTCCTCACCACCCCTCCCTCAGCGTGACACTCCCTCCTCACCGCCCCTCCCACAGCGCGACACTCCCTCCTCACCGCCCCTCCAATAGCGTGACGCTCCCCCCTTAGTGCCCCTCCTACAGCGTGACACTCCCTCCTCACCACCCCTCCCTCAGCGTGACACTCCCTCCTCACCGCCCCTCCCACAGCGTGACACTCCCTCCTCACCGCCCCCCCTCAGCGTGACGCTCCCTCCTCACCGCCCCTCCCACAGTGTGACACTCCCTCCTCACCACCCCTCCCTCAGCACAACCATGTGACTCCGGTCTCCTCTATCAGTCTCCGTCGCTCCACAGAAAACAACCCAAGTTTGTCCACCCTCCCCTTATAACTCACGCCCTCTAATCCAGGCAGCATCCTGGTGAACCTTTTCTGCACCCTCTCCAAAGCCCACACACCCTTCCTGTAATGGGACGACCAGAACTGTATCTAATTTGGGCCAGATGCGGCCCGAACAGTTTTAAAAAGCTGCAACATAACTTGCTGACTCTTGAACTCAGTGTCTCAACTGATAAAGGCAGACATGTTGCATGTGTGTTCTTAACGGCCCTGTCAGCCTTCATTCTGTAATACTATCAGGGGCCACAGGCTACTTCACTCCAGGGGAAACAGACCCAGTCTCACCCCGTGACCAGTACACTCCATCCCAGGCAAGGTCCTGGTGAATCTCCTCTGCAGCCTCTCTGGCTTTGTCACATTCTCCCTGTGGTGTGGCGACCAGAACTGTGCACAGTGTTCCAGCTGTGCTCTGACCCAAGATCTGTAAAGTGGGAATGTGGCCTCCCTATTCTTATAGTCTGTGTCCCCCATACTTTACTTTCCTTCCCAACGCCCCTCTGTTCCTCACCACCTTGAGTATAGGAGTTAGGACGTCATGTCACCACTGTACAGCATAATGCTGACACCACACTGGACTATTATGTCCTGGTCTGGTCGGCCATCTATCGTAGGGGTCCCCAACCTTTTTTGCACCGTGCACCGGTTTAATATTGACAATATTCTTGCAGACCAGCCGACTGGGGGGGGTGGTTGTACAAGTAGGGTTAAACTCACCTCAACATGTCTTTTACAGTTAGGGTTGCCAACTCTCTCACTCCCAAATAAGGGACAAAAGTAGCAGTCAAATCCCAGGACACTTTACCCCAGGAAAGACTACCATAACCATGAAGCCTTGCGTGGGCACCTGTGTGCGCATGCACGTACGTGCTGATTTTTTCCCCATGAATCTGTTTTGCCTTCATCTTCCCGACTACACTGTATGTACATTATTTCTACTTTATATAGGCTGTGTATTTATCATATCATTCCTGCTTTTACTATATGTTAGTGTTATTTATTTTCGGTTTTATGTGTTATTTGATATGATTTGTTAGGTTATTTTTTGGGTCTGGGAACGCTCATAAATTTTTCCCATATAAATTAATGGTAATTGCTTCTTCGTTTCAACCCATCTCAGCATGAAAGGTTTCATAGGAATGCTCTACCTTAGCGGGGGAAATACGGGACAAAGGCGGTCCCGTATGGGACAAACCAATTTAGCCCAACATATGGGATGTCCCGGCTAATACAGGACAGTTGTCAACCCTATGTTCAAGTTCAACAGTGCGTGACAGAGAATGAGGAAAGGTGCAGCTGACTCATATTGTACATGCTTTGCGGCCCAGTACCAGTCCGCGGCCCGGTGGTTGGGGACCACTGATCTACAGAAAGGATGGGATTAAGCTGGAGAGGGTGTGGAAAAGTTGCCGGGACTGGAGAGCTTGAGTTATAAGGAGAGGCTGGATAGGCTTGGAGGGTGATAGAGGTTTATAAAACTATGAGGGGTGCAGATAAGGTCATAATCTTTCTTCTCACACACCCGCCCCCCCCCTCCCCCCTGGGAAGGGGACTCTGAAACCAAAGGGCACAGGTTTAAAGTGAGAGGGAAGAGATATAGTAGAAACCTGAGGTGCAACCTTTCACACAGAGGGTGGTCCGTATATGGAATGAACTGCCAGACAATGCTTAGAAGCCACTTGGCAAATGGATAGAAAACATTTAGAGGGATGTGGGCCAAATGTAGCCAGTTGGGATTGGCTTAGCTGGGAATCTTGGTCAGCATGAAATGGTAGGACCAAAGGACCCGTCTCTGTGCTGTGTGACGTCAGTAAAATTACCAATTACCGCACCTCATGCAGTGTGATGCTCACTCTTTGCCACCCTTTCCTCCTCACCACCCCTCCAAGAGCACAGTGCTCCACCCTCATGACCGCTCTGTCCCTCAAAGCCTTCCCATTTTGGTTGCTGATCCAAACCTGCACCCTCCCATCCTGCAGTAAAATCGAGGGAGAGATTCCAGGACCGGGACAACCACTTCTACCAGTTCACACAGACCCCAGCGAGGACCCAGGAAGCTGCAGGGGATCGGGAGGAAGATGAAGAGGAGGAACTGAACGAGGCACTTTCCCTCCTCACACTCCACGGGCAAGAGGCTGTCCTCACTGCCGCTCTCCGCACACCGTGAGTGATGACTATGTGATGGGACTGAGTGCAGGGAGCTTCACTGTATCTGACCCCAGGATTGTGTGATGCGTCAGTCTGGAGGGAGGTTCACTCTGTGTCTGACCCCAGGAGTGTGTGATGGGACAGTGTGGAGGGAGATTCATTCTGTGTCTGACCCTGGGAGTGTGTGATGGGATGGTGTGGAGGGAGATTCACTCTGTGTCTGATACTGGGAGTGTGTGATGGGTCAGTGTGGAGGGAGATTCACTCTGTGTCTGACCCTGGGAGTGTGTGATGGGATGGTGTGGAGGGAGATTCACTATGTGTCTTACCCCGGAAGTGTGTGATGGGACGGTGTGGAGGGAGATTCACTCAGTGTGTGACCCTGGGAGCGTGTGGTGGGACAGTGTGGAGGGAGGTTCACTCTGTGTCTGACCCTGGGAGCGTGTGATGGGTCAGTGTGGAGGGAGATTCACTCTGTGTCTGACCCCAGGAGTGTCTGATGAGACAGTGTGGAGGGAGATTCACTCTGTGTCTGACCCTGGGAGTGTGTGATGGGTCAGTGTGGAGGGAGATTCACTCTGTGTCTGACCCCAGGAGTGTGTGATGGGATGGTGTAGAGGGAGCTTTACTCTGTGTCTGGCCCTGGGAGTGTGTGATGGGATGGTGTGGAGGGAGATTCACTATGTGTCTGACCCCGGAAGTGTGTGATGGGACGGTGTGGAGGGAGATTCACTCAGTGTGTGACCCTGGGAGCGTGTGGTGGGACAGTGTGGAGGGAGGTTCACTCTGTGTCTGACCCTGGGAGCGTGTGATGGGTCAGTGTGGAGGGAGATTCACTCTGTGTCTGACCCTGGGAGTGTGTGATGGGACAGTGTGGAGGGAGATTCACTCTGTCTGACCCTGGGAGTGGGTGATGGGACAGTGTGGAGAGAGTTTCACTCCGTGTCTGACCCTGGGAGTGTGTGATGGGACGATGTGGAGGGAGATTCACTCTGTTTCTGACCCCAGGAGTGTGTGATGGGATGGTGTAGAGGGAGCTTTACTCTGTGTCTGACCCTGGGAGTGTGTGATGGGACAGTGTGGAGGGAGATTCACTCTGTGTCTGACCCTGGGAGTGTGTGATGGGACAGTGTGGAGGGAGATTCACTCTATCTGACCCTGGGAGTGGGTGATGGGACAGTGTGGAGGGAGTTTCACTCCGTGTCTGACCCTGGGAGTGTGTGATGGGACAGTGTGGATGGAGATTCACTCTGTGCGTGACCCTGGGAGTGTGTGATGGGATGGTGTGGAGGGAGATTCACTCTGTCTCTGACCCTGGGAGTGGGTGATGGGACAGTGTGGAGGGAGATTCACTCTGTGTCTGACCCCGGGAGTGTGTGATGGGACGGTGTGGAGGGAGATTCACTCTGTGTTTGACCCCGGCAGTGTGTGATGGGACGGTGTGGAGGGAGATTCACTCTGTTTCTGACCCCAGGAGTGTGTGATGGGATGGTGTAGAGGGAGCTTTACTCTGTGTCTGACCCTGGGAGTGTGTGATGGGACAGTGTGGAGGGAGATTCACTCTGTGTCTGACCCCGGCAGTGTGTGATGGGACAGTGTGGAGGGAGATTCACTCTGTGTCTGACACCGGGAGTGTCTGATGGGACGGTGTGGAGGGAGATTCACTCTGTGTCTGACCCCGGGAGTATGTGATGGGATGGTGTGGAGGGAGATTCACTCTGTGTCTGACCCTGGGAGTGTATGATGGGACAGTGTGGAGGGAGATTCACTCTGTGTCTGACCCTGTGAGTGTGTGATGGGACGGTGTGGAGGGAGATTCACTCTGTGTCTGACCCCGGCAGTGTGTGATGGGACAGTGTGGAGGGAGATTCACTCTGTGTCTGACCCTGGAAGTGTGTGATGGGACGGTGTGGAGGGAGATTCATTCTGTTTCTGACCCCGGCAATGTGAGATGGGACAGTGTGGAGGGAGATTCACTCTGTTTCTGACCCTGGCAGTGTGTGATGGGACAGTGTGGAGGAAGATTCACTCTGTGTCTGACCCTGGGAGTGTGTGATGGGACAGTGTGGAGGGAGATTCACTCTGTGTCTGACCCTGGGAGTGTGTGATGGGACAGTGTGGAGGGAGATTCACTCTGTGTCTGACCCTGGGAGTGTGTGATGGGACAGTGTGGAGGGAGATTCACTCTATCTGACCCTGGGAGTGGGTGATGGGACAGTGTGGAGGGAGTTTCACTCCGTGTCTGACCCTGGGAGTGTGTGATGGGACAGTGTGGATGGAGATTCACTCTGTGCGTGACCCTGGGAGTGTGTGATGGGATGGTGTGGAGGGAGATTCACTCTGTCTCTGACCCTGGGAGTGGGTGATGGGACAGTGTGGAGGGAGATTCACTCTGTGTCTGACCCCGGGAGTGTGTGATGGGACGGTGTGGAGGGAGATTCACTCTGTGTCTGACCCCGGCAGTGTGTGATGGGACGGTGTGGAGGGAGATTCACTCTGTGTTTGACCCCGGCAGTGTGTGATGGGACGGTGTGGAGGGAGATTCACTCTGTTTCTGACCCCAGGAGTGTGTGATGGGATGGTGTAGAGGGAGCTTTACTCTGTGTCTGACCCTGGGAGTGTGTGATGGGACAGTGTGGAGGGAGATTCACTCTGTGTCTGACACCGGGAGTGTCTGATGGGACGGTGTGGAGGGAGATTCACTCTGTGTCTGACCCCGGGAGTATGTGATGGGATGGTGTGGAGGGAGATTCACTCTGTGTCTGACCCTGGGAGTGTGTGATGGGACAGTGTGGAGGGAGATTCACTCTGTGTCTGACCCTGTGAGTGTGTGATGGGACGGTGTGGAGGGAGATTCACTCAGTGTGTGACCCTGGGAGCGTGTGATGGGTCAGTGTGGAGGGAGATTCACTCTGTGTCTGACCCCAGGAGTGTCTGATGAGACAGTGTGGAGGGAGATTCACTCTGTGTCTGACCCTGGGAGTGTGTGATGGGACAGTGTGGAGGGAGATTCACTCTGTCTGACCCTGGGAGTGGGTGATGGGACAGTGTGGAGAGAGTTTCACTCCGTGTCTGACCCTGGGAGTGTGTGATGGGACGGTGTGGAGGAAGATTCACTCTGTTTCTGACCCCAGGAGTGTGTGATGGGATGGTGTAGAGGGAGCTTTACTCTGTGTCTGACCCTGGGAGTGTGTGATGGGACAGTGTGGAGGGAGATTCACTCTGTGTCTGACCCTGGGAGTGTGTGATGGGACAGTGTGGAGGGAGATTCACTCTATCTGACCCTGGGAGTGGGTGATGGGACAGTGTGGAGGGAGTTTCACTCCGTGTCTGACCCTGGGAGTGTGTGATGGGACAGTGTGGATGGAGATTCACTCTGTGCGTGACCCTGGGAGTGTGTGATGGGATGGTGTGGAGGGAGATTCACTCTGTCTCTGACCCTGGGAGTGGGTGATGGGACAGTGTGGAGGGAGATTCACTCTGTGTCTGACCCCGGGAGTGTGTGATGGGACGGTGTGGAGGGAGATTCACTCTGTGTCTGACCCCGGCAGTGTGTGATGGGACGGTGTGGAGGGAGATTCACTCTGTGTTTGACCCCGGCAGTGTGTGATGGGACGGTGTGGAGGGAGATTCACTCTGTTTCTGACCCCAGGAGTGTGTGATGGGATGGTGTAGAGGGAGCTTTACTCTGTGTCTGACCCTGGGAGTGTGTGATGGGACAGTGTGGAGGGAGATTCACTCTGTGTCTGACCCCGGCAGTGTGTGATGGGACAGTGTGGAGGGAGATTCACTCTGTGTCTGACACCGGGAGTGTCTGATGGGACGGTGTGGAGGGAGATTCACTCTGTGTCTGACCCCGGGAGTATGTGATGGGATGGTGTGGAGGGAGATTCACTCTGTGTCTGACCCTGGGAGTGTATGATGGGACAGTGTGGAGGGAGATTCACTCTGTGTCTGACCCTGTGAGTGTGTGATGGGACGGTGTGAAGGGAGATTCACTCTGTGTCTGACCCCGGCAGTGTGTGATGGGACAGTGTGGAGGGAGATTCACTCTGTGTCTGACCCTGGAAGTGTGTGATGGGACGGTGTGGAGGGAGATTCATTCTGTTTCTGACCCCGGCAATGTGAGATGGGACAGTGTGGAGGGAGATTCACTCTGTTTCTGACCCTGGCAGTGTGTGATGGGACAGTGTGGAGGAAGATTCACTCTGTGTCTGACCCTGGGAGTGTGTGATGGGACAGTGTGGAGGGAGATTCACTCTGTGTCTGACCCTGGGAGTGTGTGATGGGACAGTGTGGAGGGAGATTCACTCTGTGTCTGACCCTGGGAGTGTGTGATGGGACAGTGTGGAGGGAGATTCACTCTATCTGACCCTGGGAGTGGGTGATGGGACAGTGTGGAGGGAGTTTCACTCCGTGTCTGACCCTGGGAGTGTGTGATGGGACAGTGTGGATGGAGATTCACTCTGTGCGTGACCCTGGGAGTGTGTGATGGGATGGTGTGGAGGGAGATTCACTCTGTCTCTGACCCTGGGAGTGGGTGATGGGACAGTGTGGAGGGAGATTCACTCTGTGTCTGACCCCGGGAGTGTGTGATGGGACGGTGGGGAGGGAGATTCACTCTGTGTCTGACCCCGGCAGTGTGTGATGGGACGGTGTGGAGGGAGATTCACTCTGTGTTTGACCCCGGCAGTGTGTCATGGGACGGTGTGGAGGGAGATTCACTCTGTTTCTGACCCCAGGAGTGTGTGATGGGATGGTGTAGAGGGAGCTTTACTCTGTGTCTGACCCTGGGAGTGTGTGATGGGACAGTGTGGAGGGAGATTCACTCTGTGTCTGACACCGGGAGTGTCTGATGGGACGGTGTGGAGGGAGATTCACTCTGTGTCTGACCCCGGGAGTATGTGATGGGATCTTGTGGAGGGAGATTCACTCTGTGTCTGACCCTGGGAGTGTGTGATGGGACAGTGTGGAGGGAGATTCACTCTGTGTCTGACCCTGTGAGTGTGTGATGGGACGGTGTGGAGGGAGATTCACTCTGTGTCTGACCCCGGCAGTGTGTGATGGGACAGTGTGGAGGGAGATTCACTCTGTGTCTGACCCTGGAAGTGTGTGATGGGACGGTGTGGAGGGAGATTCACTCTGTTTCTGACCCCGGCAATGTGTGATGGGACAGTGTGGAAGGAGATTCACTCTGTTTCTGACCCTGGCAGTGTGTGATGGGACAGTGTGGAGGAAGATTCACTCTGTGTCTGACCCTGGGAGTGTGTGATGGGACAGTGTGGAGGGAGATTCACTCTGTGTCTGACCCTGGGAGTGTGTGATGGGACAGTGTGGAGGGAGATTCACTCTGTGTCTGACCCTGGGAGTGTGTGATGGGATGGTGTGGAGGGAGATTCGCTCTGTGTCTGACCCTGGGAGTGTGTGATGGGACAGTGTGGAGGGAGATTCACTCTGTGTCTGACCCCGTGAGTGTGTGATGGGACAGTGTGGAGGGTGATTCACTCTGTGTCTGACCCTGGGAGTCTGTGATGGGACGGTGTGGAGGGAGATTCACTCTGTTTCTGACCCCGGCAGTGTGTGATGGGACAGTGTGGAGGGAGATTCACTCTGTGTCTGACACCGGGAGTGTCTGATGGGACGGTGTGGAGGGAGATTCACTCTGTGTCTGACCTTGGCAGTGTGTGATGGGACGGTGTGGAGGGAGATTCACTCTGTTTCTGACCCCGGCAGTGTGTGATGGGACGGTGTGGAGGGAGATTCATTCTGTTTCTGACCCCGGCAGTGTGTGATGGGACGGTGTGGAGGGAGATTCACTCTGTGTCTGACCCTGGGAGTGTGTGATGGGACAGTGTGGAGGGTGATTCACTCTGTGTCTGACCCTGGGAGTCTGTGATGGGACGGTGTGGAGGGAGATTCACTCTGTTTCTGACCCCGGCAGTGTGTGATGGGACAGTGTGGAGGGAGATTCACTCTGTGTCTGACCTTGGCAGTGTGTGATGGGACGGTGTGGAGGGAGATTCACTCTGTTTCTGACCCCGGCAGTGTGTGATGGGACGGTGTGGAGGGAGATTCATTCTGTTTCTGACCCCGGCAGTGTGTGATGGGACGGTGTGGAGGGAGATTCACTCTGTGTCTGACCCTGGGAGTGTGTGATGGGACAGTGTGGAGGGAGATTCACTCTGTGTCTGACCCTGGGAGTGTGTGATGGGATGGTGTGGAGGGAGATTCGCTCTGTGTCTGACCCTGGGAGTGTGTGATGGGACAGTGTGGAGGGAGATTCACTCTGTTTCTGACCCCGGCAGTGTGTGATGGGACAGTGTGGAGGGAGATTCACTCTGTGTCTGACCCCGGGAGTGTGTGATGGGACAGTGTGGAGGGTGATTCACTCTGTGTCTGACCCTGGGAGTGTGTGATGGGACGGTGTGGAGGGAGATTCACTCTGTGTCTGACCCCGGCAGTGTGTGATGGGACGGTGTGGAGGGAAATTCACTCTGTTTCTGACCCCGGCAGTGTGTGATGGGAAGGTGTGGAGGGAGATTCACTCTGTTTCTGACCCCGGCAGTGTGTGATGGGACGGTGTGGAGGGAGATTCACTCTGTGTCTGACCCCGGCAGTGTGTGATGGGACAGTGTGGAGGGAGATTCACTCTGTGTCTGACACCGGGAGTGTCTGATGGGACGGTGTGGAGGGAGATTCACTCTGTGTCTGACCCTGGCAGTGTGTGATGGGACGGTGTGGAGGGAGATTCACTCTGTTTCTGACCCCGGCAGTGTGTGATGGGACGGTGTGGAGGGAGATTCACTCTGTTTCTGACCCCGGCAGTGTGTGATGGGACGGTGTGGAGGGAGATTCACTCTGTGTCTGACCCCGGCAGTGTGTGATGAGACAGTGTGGAGGGAGATTCACTCTGTTTCTGACCCCGGCAGTGTGTGATGGGACAGTGTGGAGGGAGATTCACTCTGTGCGTGACCCTGGGAGTGTGTGATGGGACAGTGTGGAGGGAGATTCACTCTGTGTCTGACCCCGGGAGTGTGTGATGGGACAGTGTGGAAGGAGATTCACTCTGTGTCTGACACCGGGAGTGTGTGATGGGATGGTGTAGAGGGAGCTTCACTCTGTGTCTGACCCTGGGAGTGTGTGATGGGACAGTGTGGAGGGAGATTCACTCTGTGTTTGACACCGGGAGTGTCTGATGGGACGGTGTGGAGGGAGATTCACTCTGTGTCTGACCCCGGCAGTGTGTGATGGGACGGTGTGGAGGGAAATTCACTCTGTTTCTGACCCCGGCAGTGTGTGATGGGACGGTGTGGAGGGAGATTCACTCTGTGTCTGACCCCGGCAGTGTGTGATGGGACGGTGTGGAGGGAGATTCACTCTGTGTCTGACCCCGGCAGTGTGTGATGGGACGGTGTGGAGGGAGATTCACTCTTTGTCTGACCCCGGCAGTGTGTGATGAGACAGTGTGGAGGGAGATTCACTCTGTTTCTGACCCCGGCAGTGTGTGATGGGACAGTGTGGAGGGAGATTCATTCTGTGTCTGACCCTGGGAGTGTGTGATGGGACGGTGTGGAGGGAGATTCACTCTGTCTGACCCCGGGAGTGTGTGATGGGACGGTGTGGAGGGAGATTCACTCTGTTTCTGACCCCGGCAGTGTGTGATGGGACAGTGTGGAGGGAGATTCACTCTGTGTCTGACCCCGGGAGTGTGTGATGGGACAGTGTGGAGGGTGATTCACTCTGTGTCTGACCCTGGGAGTGTGTGATGGGACGGTGTGGAGGGAGATTCACTCTGTTTCTGACCCCGGCAGTGTGTGATGGGACAGTGTGGAGGGAGATTCACTCTGTGTCTGACCCTGGAAGTGTGTGATGGGACGGTGTGGAGGGAGATTCATTCTGTTTCTGACCCCGGCAATGTGAGATGGGACAGTGTGGAGGGAGATTCACTCTGTTTCTGACCCTGGCAGTGTGTGATGGGACAGTGTGGAGGAAGATTCACTCTGTGTCTGACCCTGGGAGTGTGTGATGGGACAGTGTGGAGGGAGATTCACTCTGTGTCTGACCCTGGGAGTGTGTGATGGGACAGTGTGGAGGGAGATTCACTCTGTGTCTGACCCTGGGAGTGTGTGATGGGACAGTGTGGAGGGAGATTCACTCTATCTGACCCTGGGAGTGGGTGATGGGACAGTGTGGAGGGAGTTTCACTCCGTGTCTGACCCTGGGAGTGTGTGATGGGACAGTGTGGATGGAGATTCACTCTGTGCGTGACCCTGGGAGTGTGTGATGGGATGGTGTGGAGGGAGATTCACTCTGTCTCTGACCCTGGGAGTGGGTGATGGGACAGTGTGGAGGGAGATTCACTCTGTGTCTGACCCCGGGAGTGTGTGATGGGACGGTGGGGAGGGAGATTCACTCTGTGTCTGACCCCGGCAGTGTGTGATGGGACGGTGTGGAGGGAGATTCACTCTGTGTTTGACCCCGGCAGTGTGTCATGGGACGGTGTGGAGGGAGATTCACTCTGTTTCTGACCCCAGGAGTGTGTGATGGGATGGTGTAGAGGGAGCTTTACTCTGTGTCTGACCCTGGGAGTGTGTGATGGGACAGTGTGGAGGGAGATTCACTCTGTGTCTGACACCGGGAGTGTCTGATGGGACGGTGTGGAGGGAGATTCACTCTGTGTCTGACCCCGGGAGTATGTGATGGGATCTTGTGGAGGGAGATTCACTCTGTGTCTGACCCTGGGAGTGTGTGATGGGACAGTGTGGAGGGAGATTCACTCTGTGTCTGACCCTGTGAGTGTGTGATGGGACGGTGTGGAGGGAGATTCACTCTGTGTCTGACCCCGGCAGTGTGTGATGGGACAGTGTGGAGGGAGATTCACTCTGTGTCTGACCCTGGAAGTGTGTGATGGGACGGTGTGGAGGGAGATTCACTCTGTTTCTGACCCCGGCAATGTGTGATGGGACAGTGTGGAAGGAGATTCACTCTGTTTCTGACCCTGGCAGTGTGTGATGGGACAGTGTGGAGGAAGATTCACTCTGTGTCTGACCCTGGGAGTGTGTGATGGGACAGTGTGGAGGGAGATTCACTCTGTGTCTGACCCTGGGAGTGTGTGATGGGACAGTGTGGAGGGAGATTCACTCTGTGTCTGACCCTGGGAGTGTGTGATGGGATGGTGTGGAGGGAGATTCGCTCTGTGTCTGACCCTGGGAGTGTGTGATGGGACAGTGTGGAGGGAGATTCACTCTGTGTCTGACCCCGTGAGTGTGTGATGGGACAGTGTGGAGGGTGATTCACTCTGTGTCTGACCCTGGGAGTCTGTGATGGGACGGTGTGGAGGGAGATTCACTCTGTTTCTGACCCCGGCAGTGTGTGATGGGACAGTGTGGAGGGAGATTCACTCTGTGTCTGACACCGGGAGTGTCTGATGGGACGGTGTGGAGGGAGATTCACTCTGTGTCTGACCTTGGCAGTGTGTGATGGGACGGTGTGGAGGGAGATTCACTCTGTTTCTGACCCCGGCAGTGTGTGATGGGACGGTGTGGAGGGAGATTCATTCTGTTTCTGACCCCGGCAGTGTGTGATGGGACGGTGTGGAGGGAGATTCACTCTGTGTCTGACCCTGGGAGTGTGTGATGGGACAGTGTGGAGGGTGATTCACTCTGTGTCTGACCCTGGGAGTCTGTGATGGGACGGTGTGGAGGGAGATTCACTCTGTTTCTGACCCCGGCAGTGTGTGATGGGACAGTGTGGAGGGAGATTCACTCTGTGTCTGACCTTGGCAGTGTGTGATGGGACGGTGTGGAGGGAGATTCACTCTGTTTCTGACCCCGGCAGTGTGTGATGGGACGGTGTGGAGGGAGATTCATTCTGTTTCTGACCCCGGCAGTGTGTGATGGGACGGTGTGGAGGGAGATTCACTCTGTGTCTGACCCTGGGAGTGTGTGATGGGACAGTGTGGAGGGAGATTCACTCTGTGTCTGACCCTGGGAGTGTGTGATGGGATGGTGTGGAGGGAGATTCGCTCTGTGTCTGACCCTGGGAGTGTGTGATGGGACAGTGTGGAGGGAGATTCACTCTGTTTCTGACCCCGGCAGTGTGTGATGGGACAGTGTGGAGGGAGATTCACTCTGTGTCTGACCCCGGGAGTGTGTGATGGGACAGTGTGGAGGGTGATTCACTCTGTGTCTGACCCTGGGAGTGTGTGATGGGACGGTGTGGAGGGAGATTCACTCTGTGTCTGACCCCGGCAGTGTGTGATGGGACGGTGTGGAGGGAAATTCACTCTGTTTCTGACCCCGGCAGTGTGTGATGGGAAGGTGTGGAGGGAGATTCACTCTGTTTCTGACCCCGGCAGTGTGTGATGGGACGGTGTGGAGGGAGATTCACTCTGTGTCTGACCCCGGCAGTGTGTGATGGGACAGTGTGGAGGGAGATTCACTCTGTGTCTGACACCGGGAGTGTCTGATGGGACGGTGTGGAGGGAGATTCACTCTGTGTCTGACCCTGGCAGTGTGTGATGGGACGGTGTGGAGGGAGATTCACTCTGTTTCTGACCCCGGCAGTGTGTGATGGGACGGTGTGGAGGGAGATTCACTCTGTTTCTGACCCCGGCAGTGTGTGATGGGACGGTGTGGAGGGAGATTCACTCTGTGTCTGACCCCGGCAGTGTGTGATGAGACAGTGTGGAGGGAGATTCACTCTGTTTCTGACCCCGGCAGTGTGTGATGGGACAGTGTGGAGGGAGATTCACTCTGTGCGTGACCCTGGGAGTGTGTGATGGGACAGTGTGGAGGGAGATTCACTCTGTGTCTGACCCCGGGAGTGTGTGATGGGACAGTGTGGAAGGAGATTCACTCTGTGTCTGACACCGGGAGTGTGTGATGGGATGGTGTAGAGGGAGCTTCACTCTGTGTCTGACCCTGGGAGTGTGTGATGGGACAGTGTGGAGGGAGATTCACTCTGTGTTTGACACCGGGAGTGTCTGATGGGACGGTGTGGAGGGAGATTCACTCTGTGTCTGACCCCGGCAGTGTGTGATGGGACGGTGTGGAGGGAAATTCACTCTGTTTCTGACCCCGGCAGTGTGTGATGGGACGGTGTGGAGGGAGATTCACTCTGTGTCTGACCCCGGCAGTGTGTGATGGGACGGTGTGGAGGGAGATTCACTCTGTGTCTGACCCCGGCAGTGTGTGATGGGACGGTGTGGAGGGAGATTCACTCTTTGTCTGACCCCGGCAGTGTGTGATGAGACAGTGTGGAGGGAGATTCACTCTGTTTCTGACCCCGGCAGTGTGTGATGGGACAGTGTGGAGGGAGATTCATTCTGTGTCTGACCCTGGGAGTGTGTGATGGGACGGTGTGGAGGGAGATTCACTCTGTCTGACCCCGGGAGTGTGTGATGGGACGGTGTGGAGGGAGATTCACTCTGTTTCTGACCCCGGCAGTGTGTGATGGGACAGTGTGGAGGGAGATTCACTCTGTGTCTGACCCCGGGAGTGTGTGATGGGACAGTGTGGAGGGTGATTCACTCTGTGTCTGACCCTGGGAGTGTGTGATGGGACGGTGTGGAGGGAGATTCACTCTGTTTCTGACCCCGGCAGTGTGTGATGGGACAGTGTGGAGGGAGATTCACTCTGTGTCTGACCCCGGCAGTGTGTGATGGGACAGTGTGGAGGGAGATTCACTCTGTGTCTGACACCGGGAGTGTCTGATGGTACGGTGTGGAGGGAGATTCACTCTGTGTCTGACCCCGGCAGTGTGTGATGGGACGGTGTGGAGGGAGATTCACTCTGTTTCTGACCCCGGCAGTGTGTGATGGGACGGTGTGGAGGGAGATTCACTCTGTGTCTGACGCTGGCAGTGTGTGATGAGACAGTGTGGAGGGAGATTCACTCTGTGTCTGACCCCGGGTGTGTGTGATGGGACAGTGTGGAGGGTGATTCACTCTGTGTCTGATCCTAGGAGTGTGTGATGGGACGGTGTGGAGGGAGATTCACTCTGTTTCTGACCCCGGCAGTGTGTGATGGGACGGTGTGGAGGGAGATTCACTCTGTTTCTGACCCCGGCAGTGTGTGATGGGACGGTGTGGAGGGAGATTCACTCTTTGTCTGACCCCGGCAGTGTGTGATGAGACAGTGTGGAGGGAGATTCACTCTGTTTCTGACCCCGGCAGTGTGTGATGGGACAGTGTGGAGGGAGATTCACTCTGTGTCTGACCCTGGGAGTGTGTGATGGGACGGTGTGGAGGGAGATTCACTCTGTCTGACCCCGGGAGTGTGTGATGGGACGGTGTGGAGGGAGATTCACTCTGTTTCTGACCCCGGCAGTGTGTGATGGGACAGTGTGGAGGGAGATTCACTCTGTGTCTGACCCCGGGAGTGTGTGATGGGACAGTGTGGAGGGTGATTCACTCTGTGTCTGACCCTGGGAGTGTGTGATGGGACGGTGTGGAGGGAGATTCACTCTGTTTCTGACCCCGGCAGTGTGTGATGGGACAGTGTGGAGGGAGATTCACTCTGTGTCTGACCCCGGCAGTGTGTGATGGGACAGTGTGGAGGGAGATTCACTCTGTGTCTGACACCGGGAGTGTCTGATGGGGCGGTGTGGAGGGAGATTCACTCTGTGTCTGACCCCGGCAGTGTGTGATGGGACGGTGTGGAGGGAGATTCACTCTGTTTCTGACCCCGGAAGTGTGTGATGGGACGGTGTGGAGGGAGATTCACTCTGTTTCTGACCCCGGCAGTGTGTGATGGGACGGTGTGGAGGGAGATTCACTCTGTGTCTGACGCTGGCAGTGTGTGATGAGACAGTGTGGAGGGAGATTCACTCTGTGTCTGACCCCGGGAGTGTGTGATGGGACAGTGTGGAGGGTGATTCACTCTGTGTCTGACCCTGGGAGTGTGTGATGGGACGGTGTGGAGGGAGATTCACTCTGTTTCTGACCCCGGCAGTGTGTGATGGGACAGTGTGGAGGGAGATTCACTCTGTGTCTGACACCGGGAGTGTCTGATGGGACGGTGTGGAGGGAGATTCACTCTGTGTCTGACCCCGGCAGTGTGTGATGGGACGGTGTGGAGGGAGATTCACTCTGTTTCTGACCCCGGAAGTGTGTGATGGGACGGTGTGGAGGGAGATTCACTCTGTTTCTGACCCCGGCAGTGTGTGATGGGACGGTGTGGAGGGAGATTCACTCTGTTTCTGACCCCGGCAGTGTGTGATGGGACAGTGTGGAGGGAGATTCACTCTGTCTGACCCCGGGAGTGTGTGATGGGACGGTGTGGAGGGAGATTCACTCTGTGTCTGACCCCGGCAGTGTGTGATGGGACAGTGTGGAGGGAGATTCACTCTGTTTCTGACCCCGGCAGTGTGTGATGGGACAGTGTGGAGGGAGATTCACTCTGTGTCTGACCCCGGGAGTGTGTGATGGGACAGTGTGGAGGGTGATTCACTCTGTGTCTGATCCTAGGAGTGTGTGATGGGACGGTGTGGAGGGAGATTCACTCTGTTTCTGACCCCGGCAGTGTGTGATGGGACAGTGTGGAGGGAGATTCACTCTGTGTCTGACCCTGGGAGTGTGTGATGGGACAGTGTGGAGGGAGATTCACTCGGTGTCTGACCCCGGCAGTGTGTGATGGGACAGTGTGGAGGGAGATTTACTCTGTGTCTGACCACGGCAATGTGTGATGGGACAGTGTGGAGGGAGATTCACTCTGTGTCTGACCCTGGGAGTGTGTGATGGGACAGTGTGGAGGGAGATTCACTCTGTGTCTGACCCTGTGAGTGTGTGATGGGACGGTGTGGAGGGAGATTCACTCTGTGTCTGACCCCGGCAGTGTGTGATGGGACAGTGTGGAGGGAAATTCACTCTGTGTCTGACCCCGGCAGTGTGTGATGGGACGGTGTGGAGGGAGATTCACTCTGTGTCTCCCTCTCTCCCCTTCCTTCTCTTCTCTTCCCTTCCCTGACTTTCCCCTTGATTCTGACACAGACCCTCGCAGAGGACAGCGGAAGATGTGGAAATGATTTTTGAGGAGCTGACTCATGTCAAGGCCGTCCTCCATCTTTCCCATACGGTGGGTTTTGTGTCATCAGGGGCTTACCCTGAGGGAGGGGTGGTGAGGAAAAGAGGGGAGCTGAGTAGAGATGTGGTGAGGGAGGATGTGGGAGGGAGAGGGAGGGAGGGAGGGGGAGAAAGGGAAGTAGGGGGTGATGCAGAAGGATGGGCATTGAGGACGGAAAGACATGGGAGTGACAGCAATGAGGAGAGAGTGAGGAGCGGTAGTGATGGTCAGGGAAGAAGGTCGGGTGAGGAAGGTTCTAAACTTGGTCTCTCTGGCTTTAGGTGAGGCGACAGCTGGCGGCCGTGGTTCACTTTGAGAGCTATCAGACCTCCGGCACTGTGTGTGAGTTTTCATGTCTGCGCCGGCCCTTCAGTATCACTGACCTACCTTCATCCCCAAACTCCCCTCCCCACCTACCGCCGTTTCTGCCCCTCTTTCTCCTCCCTCTATCCTTTAACAACCTCTCTCCCTCCCTCTCTGCAACCTATCTCATTATCTCCTTTCCTTTTCGGTGTTTCCTTCTGTCTCTCCCTCCACTTCTCTCTTGCCTTTTTTCTCTCTCCCTCCCTTTACTGTTGCCCCTCTCCAATATTTCTCCTTCACTCTCTCTTTCACATCTCCCTCTCCTTTCCCTGCTTTCTTTCTCCTCCTCTCTCTTCCTCTGTCTCACTCTCTCCAATCCTCCCTTCCCTCTGTCTCTCCTCCTTCTGTCTGCTTCCTTTCTCCTCTCTCCCTCCTCCCCCTCCCTTCCTCCTTCTCTCTTCCTCTCTCTCCCCTCCCCTCTCTTCCTCTTTCTTTCCCCTTCCCTTCCTCCCTCCCTCTCTCCCTGCCTTCTCTCTCCCTCCCTTCCTCTCTCCTCTCCCTCCCTCTCTCCCCTCCTTCCCTCTGCTAACCTCCCTGCTCCCTCACCACATCCCAGGACCCAGCTCCAGAATAAATTAACCCTTTGCTTCCTGTCTCTTAGTGTTCAGCCAGGGGGAGATCGGGACTTCATGGTACATCATCTGGAGGGGATCTGTCAATGTGTACACCCACCACAAGGTAGGCCTTCTCAGGCCCTCCCCCCCAACCAATTGCTCAGGTCCAGTGACCAAAATCCTCTTCTCTATCTCCCCCACTCTCATTTCCTACCCCAAGCATCCACCTGTCCCTTCCTCAAATGTATGGAGTACCACAGTCTTCTGGGGAGAATTCCCCAAATGAGGAATTACCTCCTCATCTCCGTTTGAAAATTGGTAAATTGTTTTATTATTGAGGTGCAGTGAAAAACTTTGGTAAGCTTTCTTGGCCATTGCACCTGTGTGTTTGGACTGGGACAGGCTATTGGTAATATAATTACTGTCACTGTTACATCTTACTGGACATTAAGAACTTAAAGTACTGCAGTTCTACCCCATCAGCGAGTCACTCGTTGGCAGAAAAACTGAAGGAGCTGTACATGGCCGATTGTGTTGCTGCCTGTGACAGAGAGGTGTCGGACAAGTCTGTGTGCAGGTCCGAATGCTGCAAGTCCGATTGACTGGTTTATTGGCAGATAGCAGGGGAGCTGTGTGCCCTCAGGTGTAGCAAGAACTAGGCCTCAAGCCATGGTGTTGCCTGTTGACAGCTGCCCAGGAGAGAGGAGTGTGGCATGGTGTCCAAGCTGGAGTCGGTGCTGCCACCCAGTGTTCACTCGGCAGAAGACAAGCTGTATTGTGTTCAGCTCCTGCAACATTAGTGAACTGGAATTGAACTTTTTTTTTGGTGTGACTGTGTTTATTTATATCTTATATGTGCTTGCTACCTGATATGTGCTATATGTGTCTTGTGCTGAGTGTGACTGTTGGTACCATGTTTTGCACCTGTATAAAATTAATGTATGGATGTATGGTTGAATGACAATAAAACTTGAACTTACACACACACACACACACACACACACACACACACACACACACACACACACACACACACACACACACACACACACACACACACACACACACACACCAGGGTTGAAGGGTCTGATTCCATGCCCTGTGACTCTGTGACTCTTAGGTATCACAGGCTGGCCCAGCTTTCATGGTGCTAATAGTTGTCCTCTCCCACCCCACCCTCCCCCCACCACCCAGGGTCTGGTGAGTTCCTTGGAGGAAGGTGATGGATTTGGAGAGCTGGCCCTTGTCAACAAAGCCCCGCGATCAGCCACCATTGTCCTCAGGGAAGACGGCTGCCAGTTGCTCCGGGTCGACAAGGAGGACTTCAACCGGATCCTGAGGGTAGGCAGGGTCACCAGTGTCTTCCACCCCTTTCTCCGGCCTACCCTCCATATCCTCCATTCAAACCCTCCATCCCACCATCAGTCTCTTCAGTCCCTACCTCCATCTCTCCATCCCTCCCTTCCCTTACCACCCACCACTCCCTCCCGTGCCTCCATCCCCTTCTCCACTCCAACTTCCATCCATCCCACCCCTCCCACCACCTTATCCCTCTATTTTTCCCTCCTGCAATCTCCCCCTCCCTCCCTCCATCTCCTCCATCCATTCCTCCCTCCATCCTCCCTCCCTCCCTCCATCTCCACCCTCCCTGCATCCCTCTATCCCCTCCCTGCCTTCTGCCATCTCCTCCCTCCCTTCAGGGAGGAAGGAGGGGTGGATTTGGGGAGGAAAGGAGGGGAAGGGATAGGGAGGGAGGGAAGAGGATGGGGAGGAACAGATGGGTGCAGATGGAGGGGGATTGAAAGGGAAGGATGGGTGGGGATGGAGGGGGCTGGGAAGGAAGGGGGTGGGGATGGTGGGTCAGGGAGGGAAGGATGGAGGGGATGGGAATAGAAGGAGGGGTGGGGATGGAGGGGAATGGGGAGGAAAAGCTGGGTGTGGATGGAGGGGGATGGGGAGGGAAGGGGGCATGGGGATAGGGGATGGATGGTTTTAGGTTTAAGCCATACTGATCCACGTTTCGTTCCCCCAAACCCACAGGATGTGGAGACAAACACGGTCCATCTGAAGGAGCACGGCCGTGATGTTCTGGTGCTGGAGAAAGTGTCCCGAGATCCCAGTGCCCGGAGCTCTCCGGCCTCCCAAACTCACACGTAATGTTGCTGTCTGTCCCAAGCTCTCACTCTTGCATGTGTGTGCGCACACACACTCTCACACACACACACACACACACACACACTGATTTAACTCTGCCCCACCCCTCCCACCTCCTGCCCCTTCCCCTCCTCTGCTTCTCTTCCTCTTCCTGCCCACCACTCTTCCCTTAGTGCCCAATCCAGTAGTAATCTCTCTTCTGCCCCTCAGGTACACAGTGATGTACGGGACAGCTGAACGGATCCTGGAATATCTCCTGGACAACATGGTTCTGGATTCCGGATCCTCCGACCTCTCAGGTAGGGATGAGGGAAGCTCCCTCCACGGCACAAGGAACACAGAACTGTACAACACAGAAACAGGCCCTTCTGCCCACAATGTTGTGCCATACTAACAATTTACATGCCTAACTAAACCAATCTCTTCTGCCTGCACACTGTCAATATCTCTCGACTCTCTGCATATCATCTGGATTTTCCAGGAGATTGGGTAGTGGGCACCAAAAGTTCTCTGATGAAGAGACAACACCTAAAAGTGCAAAGTTAATTTATTATCAAAATATGTATATGTTACCAGATATTAGTTTGAGTTTCATTTTCTTGCAGGTATTTGCAGGATAAAAGGAATACAGTAGAGTTTTACGAAAAACGATACATAAACAGGTTTTCAAAGACCATACAGTAGAGGTCCTGCGTACAAAGACCACTACAGTACAGGTCCTGCGGCCCATAATGATATGCCGCTAATTTAACCTGCTCCGAGATCAATCTAACTCTTGTCTCCCACATAGCCCTCCATTTTTCTATCATGCTTGTGCCTAAGCATCTCTTAAATGTCCCAAACAAGAGAAAATGTGCATTTGATGGAAATCCAAGCAAGACACACACAAAATGCTGGAGGAACTCAGCAGGCCAGGCAGCATCAATGGAAAAGGGTACAGTCAACCTTTCAGGCCAAGACCCTTCGACAGGACTCTTGAATATATCTGTTTGTACCACCACTCATGGACAGGGCGTTCCACACACCCACCACTCTCTGGAAAAATAAATACATGCCCTGCACATCTCCTTTGAACTTTCCCCCTCTCATCTTAAATGCATGCACTCTGGTATTAGACATTTCCACCCTGGAGAATAAGATACCAGATGTCTATCTATGCCTCTCATAATTTTATAAGTTTCTGTCAGGTCTACCCCCTGCCTCCACAGCTCTGGAAAAAACAACCCAAATTTGTCCAACCTCTCTATATACAGTAGCTCATGCCTTCTAAACCAGGCAGCATCCTGGTGAGTCTCTTCTGCACCCTCTCCAAAGCCTCAACACCCTTCCTGTAATGGGGCGACCAGAACTGAATGCAGTACTCCAAATGCTGTCAGGCTCCCAGTCTCCACCCAGCTACCAGGTGTCACCTGCCACTCATTTCCAACTCATCACCTGCAGCCTATTTAAACCCAGCTCTCATCCACTGTCCTTGTTCCATCATATAAAAAAAAAACAGCCAGCCTCAACCAGTGGCTCCTATCCTTCAGTTACCTTGTTGAGTTAAGTAAGTTAAGTACTTGTTCCCTCTTGTTTTGTGATCCCTTTGAAGCTTGTTATTTTGCAGTTTATTATTGAAGTGACCCCTCACTGCTAAATCATCTCCACTATTCTGCGTTTGGGACAAACCTCCCCTACATTTCCTGACAGATGCAGCCTGACCAGAGTTTTCTAAAGCTGCAACATAATTTCCTGACTATTGAACTCAGTGTCTCAGCTAATAAAATGAAGCATGCGATATGCTTTCTTTACCAACCTATCAACTCGTATGGCCACTTTCAGGGAACTCTAGCTTTGCATTCCAGGATCCTATCCATTACAGCTATAACATATCTGAGTCTCCACTTTCAGGGAAACATGTACCTGTACTCCTATGTTCCTCTGTTCCCCAGTTCCCCAACAGTACCCAGGCCCCACTATTCACTGTGAGAGTGTTTGACTGTGAACATCCACCTTATCTGTGTCCCTCATGGTTTTATGGAACTCCATCAGGCCACCCCTCAGTCTCCTTCGCTCCAGGGAAATTAATCCCAGCCTGTCCAGCCTCTCCTTAAGACCACAAGACATAGGAACAGAATTAGTCCATTCAGGCCATCGAGTCTGTTCTACTATCCCTTTCAACTCCATTCTCCTGTCTTCTCTCTGTAACCTTTGAAGCCCCGATGAATCAAAAACCTATTAACCTCCACTTTAAATAGACCAATGACATATCCTTCACAGCCGCCTGTGGCAATGAATGCCACAGATTCACCACCCTCTGGCTGAAGAAATTCCTCCTCATTTGGCCAGATGGTCTGCATCCCAGAGTGCTTAAGGAAGTAGCCCAAGAAACAGTGGAATGCATTAGTGATAATTTTTCCAAAACTCTTTAGTTTCTGGACTAGTTCCTGAGGATTGGAGGGTGGCTTTTTAAAAAAGGAGGGAGAGAGAAACCGGGGAATTATAGACTGGTAAGCCTGACATCGGTGGTGGGGAAAATGCTAGAGTCAGTTATCAAAGATGTGATAACAGCACATTTGGAAAGCGGTGAAATCATCGGACAAAGTCAGCATGGATTTGTGAAAGGAAAATCATGTCTGACGAATCTCATAGAATTTTTTGAGGATGTAACTAGTAGAGTGGATAGGGGAGAACCAGTGGATGTGGTATATTTGGATTTTCAAAAGGCTTTTGACAAGGTCCCACATAGGAGATTAGTGTGCAAACTTAAAGCACATGGTATTGGGGGTAAGGTATTGATGTGGATAGAGAATTGGTTGGCAGACAGGAAGCAAAGAGTGGGAATAAATGGGACCTTTTCAGAATGGCAGGCAGTGGCAAGTGGGGTACCGCAAGGCTCAGTGCTGGTACCCCAGTTGTTTACAATATATATTAATGACTTAGACGAGGGAATTAAATGCAGCATCTCTAAGTTTGCAGATGACACAAAGCTGGGCGGCAGTGTTAACTGTGAGGAGGGTGCTAAGAGGATGCAGGGTGACTTGAATAGGTTAGGTGAGTGGGCAAATTCATGGCAGATGCAAATTAGTGTGGTTAAATGTGAGGTTATCCACTTTGGTGGCAAGAACAGGAAAACAGATTATTATCTGAATGGTGGCTGATTAGGAAAAAGGGAGGTGCAATGAGACCTGGGTGTCATTGTACACCAGTCATTGAAAGTGGGCATGCAGGTACAGCAGGCGGTGAAAAAGGCGAATGGTATGCTGGCATTCATAGCAAGAGGATTCGAGTACAGGAGCAGGAAGGTACTACTGCAGTTGTACAAGGCCTTGGTGAGACCACACCTAGAGTATTGTGTGCAGTTTTGGTCCCCTAATCTGAGGAAAGACATTCTTGCCATAGAGGGAGTACAAAGAAAGTTCACCAGATTGATTCCTGGGATGGAAGGACTTTCATATGATGAAAGACTGGATCGGCTAGGCTTATACTCTCTGGAATTTAGAAGATTGAGGGGGGATCTTATTGAAACATATAAAATCCTAAAGGGATTGGACAGGCTAGATGTAGGAAGATTGTTCCGGATGTTGGGGAAGTCCAGATTGAGGGGTCGCAGTTTGGGGATAAAGGGGAAGCCTTTTAGGACCGAGATTTGGAAAAACTTCTTCACACAGAGAGTGGTGAATCTGTGGAATTCTCTGCCACAGGAAACAGTTGAGGCCAGTTCATTGGCTATATTTAAGAGGAAGATAGATAAGGCCCTTGTGGCTAAAGGGATCAGAGGGTATAGAGGGAAGGCAGGTACAGGGTTCTGAGTTGGATGATCAGCCATGATCGTACTGAATGGCGATGCGGGCTCGAAGGGCCGAATGGCCTACTCCTGCACCTATTTTCTATGTTTCTATTTCTGTTCTAAATGGACATCCCTCACTCTGAGGCTGTGCCCTCTGTTCCTAGACTCTCCCACTATTGGAAACATCCTCCTCAGATCCATGCTATCTAGGCCTTTCAATATGCAATAGGTTTTTGTATGAAATCCTCCTTCATTTTTCAGAACTCCAACAAGTACAGGCCCAGAACCAATTATACACTTCCTGACACTACATTCCACCTCCCACTTCTTTGCCCACTCTCCTAGTCTGTCCAAGTCCTTCTGCAGCCTCCCTTCTTTTATTGCCCATAACCTTGGCCACAAATCCATCTATTCTGTCATCCAGATCATCCTTAATGTATAGTAGTTTTTATAAACACGGGATTCTGCAGAAAATGATCCATAGCAATGCACACAAAATGCTGGGGAGGAACTCAGCAGGCTAGTCAGCATCTATGGAAAAGAATAAACAGTTGATGTTTCAGGCCAAGCCGTATATCACATCGGCTGCTTACTCTTCTCCATAGACACTGCCTGTCTTGCTGAGTTCTGTCAGTGTCTTGTGTGTTGCCCTGGTCGTTTTTTTGTCTTGCAGTGTACTGCTGCCACAAACAACAAATTGCATGACATATGCCAGTGATATTAAACCTGATTCTGAGATCTCTGACCATTTCTCTCGTTGTCTGCCGCAGAGAGTTTAGTCGAAGATTTCCTCCTGTCGTACTGCGTGTTCCTGCCAACGCCTGACCTCCAGGACGCACTCCTCAAACAATATCCTTTCACCCTTTGTGTCAGGCAAGTGAGGGCAAGGTTAAGTTGGGAGAGAGGAGCTGTGAAGAGGAAGGGCTGATGAAGAGGGAGTGCCAATCAGGGCGGCGGGGGTGGGAGTTGATGAGGAGGGAGCTGCAGTGAGGAGGGAGGGATGGCAAAGAGATTGGGACGGGGAGGAGAAAGGTGTGATGAGGAGGGAGAGAAAGCAAGGAGGGAGGGTTGGTGATGAATGATGGACGGTGAGAAGGGAAGGGCAGTCAGGATGGAGGACCGCACCTACCCCTCCTCAACTTGAATTTTGAAATGCCGGGGTGGGGGGGGGAAGGAGAATTCCAAAAAACTCTGACCCCCCACATGGAGGAGAAATTCCTTGTCCTCTGCCCCCCTCACTTCCCCTCTCCTTCCTCACCCCTTCTCCCTCCTAACCATCAGTTCTCAGTTCCTTGACCAGCCCCCTCCTTTCACCTATGGGGCAGAAGAGCCGGAGAGGAAGCCGTGTTCCCAGGACCGGAAGCAGAGGGTCTTGCTCCTTGTTGCTCGCTGGCTGGAGATCCTGGGTCACCACTTGAGGGACCATCCCTCCACCCTCCGCTTCCTCCAGGTGAGTCCCCACACTTCCCTGCCCACTGTTCGAGGAGAAAAGGCAGTGGGTCCCACAGGTTCTCTGATGAAAAGGCAACACCTCAAAGTTCACGGTGAATTTATTATTGAAATACATACAGTATGTGTTACCAGATACTACCTTGAGTTTTATTTTCTTGCAGGCATTTACAGGAAAAAAGAAATACAGTAGAATTTTATGAAAAATGATACATAAGTGAGTTTTCATAGACCATAGAACAGTACAGCACAGTACAGGCACTTCGCTTTATAATGCTGTGCCGACTCCTTATCCTTCTCAAAGATCAGTCTAATGCTTCCCTCCCACTTAGCCTAACATTTTTCTGTCATCCATGTCCCTGCCTACGAGTCTCTTAAATGTCCCTAAGTGTATCTGCCTCTACCACCACTTCTGGCAGAACGTTCCATGCACCCACCACTCTCTGTGTAAAAAATCTTAACCTCTGATATCCCCCCGCTATACTTTCCTCCAATCACCTTACAATTATGTCCCCTCATATTATCCATTTCCATCCTGGGAAAAAGTCTCTGGCTGGTCACTCGATCTATACCTGTTATCATGTTATACACCTCTGTCAAGTCACCTCTCATCCTCCTCCGCTCCAAAGAGAAAAGCCCGAGCTTGCTCAACCTTTTCTCATAAGTCATGCTCTCTAATCCAGACAGAGTCCTGATAATCTACTCTGCACCCTCTCTAAAGCTTCCACATCCTTCCTACAATGAGTCGACCAGAAAAAAACACACAAAAAATAAGAAATACTGCAGAATTTTATGAGAAAACAATGCATAACAAAGACTGACAAACAACCAATGTGACAAACAACAAACTGTGAAAATAGAAAAATACTGAGAACATGAGTTGTAGAGTCCTTGAAGGTGAGTCCATAGGTTGTACAATTAGTTCATTGTTGAGGTGAGTGAAGTTATCCACACTTGTTCAGGAGTCTGATGGTTGTAGGGTCATAACTGTTCCTGAACCTGGTGGGGTGGGACCGAAAGCTCCTGTATCTCCTGCCCCAATGACAGCAGCAAGAAGAGAGTATGGCCTAGATGGTGGGGGCCCTTGATGCTGCTTTCCTGTGGTTCCTGGGGTTGCCACACCTGGCACTTCCTGTTAACCAGGTTATCACAAAACTGGGGAGAGGGAACAGAAAAGGTTCACCAGGGCATTGCTGGGACTGAAGGGTTTAGATTGTAAAGACAAACTAGACAGGCTGGGGCTGTTTTCTCTGAAGCAAAGGAGACTGAGGATGATCTGACAGAGGTTTATAAAGCCATGGGGAGTATAGATAATGTGGGTGGCATCTGCCCCCACCACCACCCCTAGCTGCACATTCCAGGCACCCATTACCCTCTGTGTTTTTAAAAAAACTTGTCCCACACTTCTCCTTTGAAATTACACCCCCCCACCTTAAATTTATGCCCACTGGTATTAAACATTTCAGGACACTGAGTACAGGAGTTGGGATGTTATTTTGATGAGGCCGCACTGTTTCATCCTGTTATAGAAAAGATACCGTTAAGCTGGAAAGAGTGCAGAGGAGATTGTGAGAGATGTTACCGGGACTCCGGAGACTGAGTTATGGAGAGAGGCTGGGCAGCTTGGTACTTTATTCATTGAATCATAGGAGACTGAGGGATGACCTGACAGAGGCTTATAAAACCATGAGGATAAGATGGATGGTCACAGTCTTTCTTACTCCAGGGAGATGTGGATTTAAGAACTAGAGGGCACAGGTTTAAGGTGAGGAGGAGAGATTTAATAGGGAACCAAGAGGCAACTTTTTCACCCAGAGGCTGATGGATATATGGAACGAGCTGGCAGAGGAAGTGGTTGAGGCAGGTACGTTAATGACATTTAAATGATACCTGGACAGGTACATGGATAGGAAAGGTTCAGAGGGATAAAGGGCAAACATGGGCAGTTGGGAATCTTAGTCGACATGGACCAGTTGGACCAAAGGGCCTGTTTCCATGCTGTATGACTCTATATAATCAAGAAGGTCAACGAGGGCAGGGTGGTAGACATGGTCTACATGGACTTTATTCAGGTCCTTGGATAAGGTTCCACATAGTAGGCTGCTTCTGAAGGTTAGATGGCATAGGATCTGGGGAGAGCTGATTAATTGGACAAGACATTGGTGAGGCCTCACCCGGGGAGTACTGTGTTCAGTTTTGGTCACCATGCTGAAGGAAAGATAGCACTAAGCTGCAAAGAGTGCAGAGGAAATTTACAAGACGTTGCTGGGACTTGAGAGACTGAGTTACGGAGAGAGGTTGAACAGGTTGGGACTTTATTCCTTGGAACATAAGATATTTATAAGACCTTATAAATGTATAGATCATGAGGTTGAATGTACACAGTCTTCTTCCCAGGGTTGGTGAATCAAGATCCAGAGGGCACAGGTTTAAAGGTGAAAGGGGAAAGATTTAGAGCATAGAATATGAGTTGGGAAGTTATATTGGAGCAGGTATTGGAATTGGTTTATTATTGTCACATGTACTGAGATATAGTTAAAAGCTTTTCAAAGTTCAAAGTAAATTTGTAATCAAAGTACATAGGTGTCACCATATACAACCCTGAGATTCATTTTCTTGCAGGCATTCACAGTAAATACAAGAAACACATTAGAATCAATGAAAAACCACATGCAACAGGACAGACACACAACCAATGTGCAAAAGACAACAAACTGTGCAAATACGAAGAGAAAAATATAGAAATAATAACAATAAATAAACACTAAATATTGAAAATATTGAGATGAAGAATCCTTGAAAGTGAGTCCATAAGTGTGGGAACAGTTCAGTGATAGGGCAAGTGAAGTTATCCCCTCTGGTTCAAGAGCCTGATAGTTGAGGGATAATAACTGTTCCTGAACCTGGTGGTGTGAGTCCTGAGGTTCCTGTACCTTCTTGCTGATGGCAGCTGTGAGAAGGGAGCATGGCCTGGGTGGAGTGGGTCGTTGATGATGGATGCTGCTTTCCTGCAACAATTCTCCATGTAGATGACCCTGGTCAGACCCCACTTGGAGTACTATGCTCAGTTCTGGTTGCCTCACTACAGGAAGGAAAACATAGAAAGGGTGTAGAGGAGATTTACAAGGATGTTGTCTGGATTGGGGGGCATGCCTTATGAGAATAGGTTGAGTGAACTTGGCCTTTTCTCCTTGGAGTGATGGAGGATGAGAGGTGACCTGATAGAGGTGTATAAGATGATAAGAGGCATTAATCGTGTGGATAGTCAGAGGCTTTTTCCCAGGGCTGAAATGGCTAACACGAGAGGGCATAGGTTTAAGGTGCTGGGGAGTAGCTACAGAGGAGATGGCAGGGGTAAGTTTTTTTACACAGAGAGTGGTGAGTGCATGGAATGGGCTGTCAGCGATGGTGGTGGAGGCAAATACAATAGGGTCTTTTAAGAGACTCCTGGATGCATACATGGAGTTTAGAAAAGTAGAGGGATATGGGTAACCCTAGGTCATTTCTAAGGTAAGGACATGTTCGGCACAGCTTTGTGGGCTGAAGGGCCTGTATTGTGCTGTAGGTTTTCTATGTTTCTGTGTGCTCAATGGTGGGGAGGGCTTTACCTGTGATGGAGTGGGCTGTATCCACTACTTTTTGTAGGCTTTTCTGGTCAAGGGCATTGGTGTTTCCATACCAAGCCATAATGCAACCAGTCAGTATACTCTCCACCACACATCTATAGAAGATTTTTTTTGTAATTTATTTTTTATTGAATTTCATCATCAAACAAACATTTCCATAAGATGTATTTCAGATATTGTACATATATATCATATAATCATATTTGTCACAAATCTCCACATAATATTTATCTGAGGTATACACTTATAGAAAGAAGAGGAAAGAAAGAACAATCAAAAGAAGAAAACTATGTACAGAGTAGGCAGTGATCTTTTTTTAAGCAACATATTCATTGATTGTGAGAATAAAATCAGGCCTATAAGATGTTATGTAGTTAAACCATTTTTTTCCATTATGAATAAAATTGTTCCAACTTATGGAACAGATGTTGTTCATCTGTTCCAACAGATGTTGTTATCTTCTCCATTTTGTAAATGTCCATTGTAATTTCCATCCATACATTTAAAGTTGGGCTCTCCTGAGATAACCATTTCCTGGTAAGGGTCTTTTTACCTGTCATCAGCAGTACGTTCATTAAATGTTTATCTCTTTTCAACCATTCTTGAGGTATATACCCAAAATATATGGTCTTACTCTCTATAAGTGTATTTATCTGTTAGTATATCATTGAAATTTGCAGAATATAACTTAATCGATCTACTCCCTAAACAAATAATAACCAAGGTAACAAAAGTGTGGTTCCAAGGCTGGGGTCTCTAGATGACCCTGGATTGGGCTAGAAGAAAAGTCTAGCCGTGGGGGATAGCCCCTCTTACCTGTGAGTTGAGGGTCCCTGCTGCAGTACCTATAAAAGTAAGTAAAAAAAACTATGTCCATTACACATAAATGGTTTCCCTGTGTATTCCTCCCATGGATATATTCTCATTTAGGTGGGGAAAAAGGAATGAATAAATGAATTTTTAAAAAATTGAGTAATATAAAAACCACATTATAACAAGTATTTCTCGAGATAGGTATATCACCATCTTTTTTTGCTTCCGTTTAGTTTATCAGCACTTTTAAAGTTAGCCAAACCTTATGGCTCTTCTGGAGGAGATGAGGGTTGTCTTTGGAGAACTCACAGTCTCTTCCTAATATCTTTTTCTCATCCTGTTTCCGTCCCCTGCTTTCTAGGTTCTCTTACTATTTCCCAAGCAGATCGGGATAACCGCTCAGCCAGACTTTCCCTTGTTTTGACCATGCTAATGGACAGTCCTCTGTTGTTCATGTCTGTAGCTGCCTCTTCCACCGTCTGGTACAGTCGTATCCCTTCTTGGTAAAATACCCTCAGTGTAGCAGGGTACGGGGTTTGAAATTTAATCTTTTCTTCCTTTAATATTCGTTTCGCTTCGGAATGCTCCTTCCGTTTCTGTAGGACGGCCGGGGGTTAATCACGATTGAAGTATATTAACTTCCTGTTCCAAAAAACCCTCTTCTTACCCCAGGCCCTTCGTAGAATCTCCGCCTTGCTCTTGAATTGAAGGAATCTAAGTACAATGGATCGCGGTTTACTTTGTCTGTCTCCACAGGCCGCTGGGCGAGAGAACGGTGCGCCCTTTCTATTTCCATCTCCATATTCGGGGGAATCTCCAGTGCTTCCCGCAGCAGCTTGTCTACAAGGTCTATCATTGACACTTCCTCCGCTCCTTTGGAAACATTATAAATCCTGGTATTTTTCCGTCGTGGTCTTCCCTCCTGGTCAAGCAATTTACTTTCCTGTTGATTTAATATTTTTATCGTCTTACTTAGTATCTGTTCCATGTTTTGCACGCGGTCTTCCACCTTCTCAATTCGAGTCTCTGCCATCGCTATTTCCTGATTGACATTGGCGAGCTCTGACTTTATATCATTGAGTTGTTGTTTTATATCTTTTTGGACTTCCCTCATCTCTTCCAAAATCCTTATCATATTTGCCACTTCGCCTGAACGAGGCCCATCGTCAGCCTCGCTAGCATGCATTTGGGTAGGACAGCCACGTGTTGCACCTCTCTCGTCCACAGGCTCTGCAGTGGTGCTTTTTTTAAATCTCCATTCTTTTTCCCCATTCTTGGCCCCCCTTATCAATTCAGATATGTTCGAAAGATCTTAGATTTGATGGATTAAACGGGGCAAAATATCAGTTTTTCCAGAGGAGCTGTTGATTTAAGCGGCCATTCTGAATGATGACGTCACCGGAACCCCCTCTATAGAAGATTTTTAAAGTTTTAGATGACATGTTGAATCTTTGCAAACTTCTCAGAAAGTAGAGGTGCTGCCATGCTTTCTTTGTAATTGCACTTAAGTGCTGGGCCCAGGACAGGTCCTATAAAATGATAACACTGAGAAATTTGAAGTTGCTGACCCTCTCCACCTCTGATCCCCCAGTGAGGACTGGTTCATGGACCTCTCAGTTCCTCCTCCTGAAGTCAATAATCAGCTCCATGGTCTTGCTGACATTGAATAAGAGATTGTTGTTGTGGCACCACTCAGTCAGAGTTTCAATCTCCCTCCTTCGTCACCACCTTTGATTCGACTAATGAGAATGATGTCATCGGCAAACATGAATATATTGTGCTTAGCCACACAGTCATAAGTGTAAAGCAGGAGGCTAAGCACACAACATCTCTTTCACTTCAGACGGTTGAGGAAGTTTGGTATGGTCTCCCAAATCCTAAGAACTTTCTACAGGGGCACAATTGAGAGCATCTTGACTGGCTGCATCACTGCCTGGTATGGGAACTGTACCTCCCTTAATCACAGGACTCTGCAGAGAGTGGTGCGGACAGCCCAGCACATCTGTAAGTGTGAACTTTCCATGATTCAGGACATTTACAAGGACAGGTGTGTGAAAAGGGCCCGTAGGATCATTGGGGACCTGAGTCACCCCAAACACAACCTATTTCAGCTGCTACCATCCAGGAAACGGTACTGTAGCATAAAAGCCAGGACCAACAGGCTCCAGGACAACTTCTTCCACCAGGCCATCAGACTGATTAACTCACACTGATTTGAGTGTACTCTATATTACATTGACAGTTCTATTTATTATAAATTATTATAAATTACTATGATTGCACATTGCACAGTTAGACGGAGAGATAACGTAAAGACTTTTACTCATGTATGTGAAGGATGTAAGAAATAAAGTCAATTCAAATTCAGGTGGGAAATTGAGGATCCAATTGCACAAGTAGGTATTGAGGCCCAGGTCTTGAAGCTTATTGATTAGTTTTGAAGGGATGATGGTATTGAATGCCGAGCTGTAGTCGATAAAGAGCATCTTTGGTGCCCAGATGTTCCAGGGCTGAGCGAAGAGCCAATGAGATGGTATCTGTTGTGGACCTGTTGCTCCAGTAGGCAAATTGGAGTGGATCCAAGTCGCTTCTCAGGCAGGAATTGACATGTTTCATCACCAGTCTCTCAAAACAATTCATCACTGTGGATGTAAGTGCTACTGGGCAATAGTCATTGAGGTAGGTCACCACGTTCCTCTTGGGCACTGGTATAATTGAAGCCTGCTTGAAGCAGGTGGGTACCTCAGACTGCCAACATGAGATATTAAAGATCTCAGTGAAGACTCCAGCCAGTTGATCAGCGTAGGTCTTTAGTACCTGGCCAGGTACCCCATCTGTGCTAGAGGTTCATCACCCTGAAGGTTGCTCACATGTTGGCCTCAGAGACAGAGACCCTTTTTAGGGGCTGTGGCAGTTCGTGGTGGTTCCTCCGCGTTTTGATGGTCAATGCAAGCATAAAAGGCATTGAGCTCATCTGGGAGTGAAACCTCGTTGTCACCTATGTCACTTTGTAGGATGGTGAGGCATTCAGTCCCTGCCACGTCCTTCAGTGATTCAAGTTTGGTCTGGAATTACTACTTCACACATGAGTTGGCTTTCTGGAGATCATACCTGGACCTTGTTTTTAACTTGATCCCCAGACCTGAACACCACTGATTGGCCCTCAGCAGATTACAGATCTCATGGTTCATCCAGGGCTTTTGGTTAGGGAACACTCTGAATGATTTTGTTCAGGTCCTCTGATGAGTCTTTGAACACAGGCCAGTCCACGAACTTGAAGCAATCCCGTAGCCTCCTGTGACCACCTCTTTGTTGTCATTATCTCTGAACACTTGCTCTTTAGCCTCTGCCTGTATGCAGGTAGGAGGAGGAGGAGGATCAGATTTCCCCAGATGTGGTCTGGGCATGGAACAGTCGGCACTCCTTATCGTAGTGTAGCAGTGGTCAAGTGCGTTAGGACCACTGATGCTGCTGATATTGATGATTTCTTCAAACAAGCCTGATTGAAGTCCCTGACAATGATTTGAAAGCCGTTGGGGTAGGCTGCTTCTTGTCTGCTGATGGGGGCACACAGTACCTCAAGTGCCTGCTTAACGTCGGCCTTTGGCAGCGTGCAAACTACAGTCAGGATCATAAAGACCTCTCTTGGTTCTCATGCCATCCACACAGATCATTTCACCACATCAGTATATTGAGGTAGAACAACGGGAAAGCAATAACATAATGCAGAATAAAGTGTTTCAATGAAAGTGCTGTGAAGGCAGACAAGTTTTTCAAGTGTTTATTGTCATTCTCTGTACACCAGTTAAAAGGAAATGAAATATTGTTACTCCAGATCCGATACAGCATAAAAAACACAAGAAGCAGAGAAAGCAATGAAAAACAAAAAACACAATAATATAAATATACATAAAAGTAATCCTATAAAAGTTAATGTACAAGTAACTGTTATATACATAACCTGATTGTACGTGCATAAAGTAATGCTAGCTGATGTGTATGTAGTGGTGGTGTGGGTTGGTGGCGGGGTGAGTTAATGGCTGGAGGTATTGGCCAGCCTGACAGCTTGGGGGAAGTAACTGATTTTGAATCTAGTGGTCCAAGCCTCCTCCCTGATGAGAGTGGGACAAGCAGTCCATGAGCAGAGTGGGTGGATCCTTCATGATATTGCTGACCCTTTAAGATTAGATTAGATTAGATTTTCCGGCACCTTTCTGTATATACGTCCTTGATGGTGGGTAGGCTGGTGCCCGTGACACTTGGGCAGTTTTGACGACCCATTGTAGGGTCTTCCCAGTTTCTGTACCAAGCAATGATGCAGCATGTTAGGATGCTCTCTACTGTGCATCTGGAGAAGGCCGTAAACATTGGTGTGCATAGACCAGCTCTTCCGCCTTCTCAGAAAGTAGAGGCATTGGTGAGCTTTCTTGACTGTGGAGTATGTATTCTGGGATCTTAAGAGCTGATGTGAGATGTGCTCTCCTGGGAGTTTGAAACTGCTTGAAAAAATATCTCCTCCATAGTCTCCATCAGCACAGGAGCACCACAAGGATATGTGCTTAGCTCCCTGCTCTACTCGCTTTACACCTATGACTGTGTGGCTAAATACAGCTCCAACACCATATACAAGTTTGTTGACAACGTCACTGTTGTGGGCTGTATCAAAGGATGAATCAGCATACAGAGGGAGACTGAAAACTTGGCTGAGTGGTGTAATAACAACAACCTTTCACTCAATGTCAATAAGACTAAGGAAGACTTTAGGAGAGGGAAACCAGAGGTCTATGAGTCAGTAATCATCGGTAGATCAGAGGTGGAGAGGGTCAGTAACTTTAAATTCCTGGGTGTCACTATCTCAGAAGGCCTGTCCTGGACACATCATATAAATATAATTGCAAAGAAAGCACAACAGCCTCTACTTCCTGATAAGTCTGCATGTCATTGAAAACCTTGGCAAACTTCGATAGATGTGTGGTGGAAAGTGTGCTGACTGGCTGCATTACGGCCTAGTATGGGAACACCAATGTCTTGAGCAGAAAATCTGACAAAAGGTAGTGGATTCGGCCCAGTACGTCATGGGTAAAACCCTCTCAACCATTGAGCACATCTACATGAAACATTGCCATAGAAAGGCAGCATCCATCATCGAAGATCCTCACTACCCAGGCCATGCTCTTTTCTCACTGCTGCATCAGGTAGAAGGTACAGGAGCTTCAGGTTCAAGAGCAGTTACTACCCCTCAACCATCGGGCTCTTAAACAAAAGGGGATAGCTACACTCATTTAAGGACTCTGTTGTCTTGTTATTTCATGCTCGTTATTTATTGCTATTTATTTATATCTGCATTTGCACAGTTTGTTTACAGTTATCAGTTCCTGATGTTTACAGTTTACAGTCACTGTTCTATAGATTTGCTAAGTATGCCTGCAGGAAAAAGAACCTCAGGGTTATATGTGGTGATGTGTATGTACACTGATGATAAATTTTACTTCGAACTTTCTTGAACTTTGATAAGGTGCAAGATCATGACAAGGTAGATTGTGAGATCAAGAGTCCATCTGTTTGCCTGGGGGACCATTCAAGAGTCTGATTACAGTGGAATATGTTTTCAGGCATTTGTACCACCTTTAAATTCCTTGGCGTTATTAAATCAGAGGATCTGTCCTGGGACCAGTACATCAGTGACATCACAAAAAAGGCACAACAACACCTCTACTTTCTTAGAAAGTAGATTCGGCATGTCATCAAAAACCTTGAGAAACTTCTAAAGATGCACAATGGAGAGTATTTTGATTGGCTGCAGAATGAAAAAGGCTACAGAAGGTGGTATATACAGCCCAGTCTATCACAGGCAAAGCTCTCCCCACATTTCCAAGAAAGTAGCATCCATCATCAAGGACCTCCGCCATCCACGCCATGCCCCCTGTTCACTACTACTATTGGGCAGGAGGTTCAGAAACCTTGGGTCCAATGCCACCAGGTTCAGGAAGAGATATTATCCTTCAGCCTTCAACTTCCAAATCGGCATGGATATCTTTACTCACCACTGCACTGAACTGATTCCACAACCTACAGTCTCATGTTCTCGTGTTCTCAGTATTATTTTTATTTGCAGTCTGTATTCTTTGGCATACTGTTTGTTTTTCAGTCTTTGTCTGCTTATGTATAGTATTTTTTTCCCATAAAACTCTATTGTGTTCAGTTCCTGTAAATGCCTGCAAGAGAATGAATCTCGTCAGAATACAGGTTGAGCACCCCTTATCCAAAATGCTTGGGGTCAGAAGTGTTTTGAATTTTGGATTTTTTTGAATTTGGGAATATATAATGAGATAGCTTGAGACTGTTGTCATTCCATCTCTGAATTTATGTGCGACCGGTAAGCAGTCTTTGTCTTACACTTGATTATCACACATATGTACTTAACAGTAATAATAATTATATACCATTAACGTAATGCAAATATAATGTGTGCAGGGTAACAAAAACAGCATCGGGAGAATACCTGAATCAGCTGTTGGACAACAACATCTTCAGTCTCCACCTACCATTCCTATTATCACTTACTATCTGGTTCTCTCCTCTTTTGCTAGGATCTGGAGCTCTTAGTTGCAAGGGACAGGCATCTGAATGGTGCACTGTCAGACAACAGCATGGACCAAACAGTAACAAAACGGTAAGAATATGAAAAGAGGGGAGAAGACCTTTCCATTCTCCACCAACCAGAGATTCCTCACCCTCCAAGTGAAGGAATCTCTACACAAGATGCTGGAGGAACTGAGTGGGTATTGGTATCTGTTTATTATAGTCACATGTACTGAGATACAGTAAAAAGCTTGTCTTTCATACTGTTCACACAGATCAGATCATTACACAGTGCATTGAGGTAGAACAAGGTCAAACAATAACAGAATGCAGAATAAAATGTAACAGTTACAGAGAAACTGCAGTGTAGGCTGAAAATAGGTGCAAAGGCCACAGTCTATCTCATTGTACAAGGAGTCTGTTCAGTAGTCTAATGATAGCAGGATAGAAGCTGTCCTTGAGCCTGGTGGTGTGAGCTTTCAGGCTTTTGTATCTTCTGCCTGATGGGAGGGGGGAGAAGAGAGAATATCTGGTGTGTGTGGAGTCTTTGATTATTCTGGCTGCTTTACTGAGACAGTGAGAAGTGTAGACAGAGTCCATGGAGGGGAGTCTGGTTTCTGTGATGCGCTGAGCTGTGTCCACAACTCTCTGCAGTTTCTTGTCCTGGGCAGAAGAGTTGCTTCTGGATAGGATGTTTCCTGTGATGCATAGACAGAAATTCATCATAGTTGATGGGATATGCTAAATTTTCATAAGATCATAAGCAATAGGAGCAAAATTAGGCCATTTGGTCCATTGAGTCTGCTCTGCCATTATATCATGGCTGATCCAGTTCCTCCTGAGCCCCATTCTCCTGCCTTCTCCTCATATCCCTTCATGCCCTGACTAATCAAAAACCTATCAACCTCTACCTTAAATATACCCAATGACTTGGCCTCCACAGTCACCTGTAGCAATGAATTCCACAGATTCACTACTCTCTGGCTAAAGAAATTCCTCCTCATCTCCGTTCTAAATAGACGCCCCTCTATTCTGAGGCTGAGTCCTCTGGTCTTAGACTTCCCCTTCATAGGAAACATCCTCTCCACATCCACTCTATTGAGGCCTTTCAACAATCAATAGTTTTCAATGAGGCCACCCCTCATTCTTCTGAATTATAGTCAGTACGGGCCCAGAACCATCAAACACTCTTCATATGACAAGCCTTTCAATCTTGGAATCATTTTCATGAACCTCCTTTGATCCCTCTCCAATGTCAGCACATCCTTTCTTAGATAAGGGGTCCCAAACTGCTCACAATACTCCAAGTAAGGCCTCACCGGTGCTTTATAAAGTCTCAACATTACAACCTTGCTTTTATATTCTAGTCCTCTTGAAATGAATGCTGACATCACATTTGCCTTCCTCATCATTGACTAAAACTGCATGAGAATTCCCAAGTCCCTTTGCACATCAGATTTTTGAATTTTCTTTAGAAAATAATCTACACTTTTACTCCTTCCACCAAAGTGCATGACCATACACATCCCATCACTGTATTCCAACTGCCACTTCTTTGCCCATTCTCCTAATCTGTCTAAATCCTTCTGTAGCCTCTCTGCTCCCTCAATACTACCTGCCCCTTTACCTACCTTCGTATCATCCACAAACCTGGCCTCAAAGCCATCAATTCCATCATCCAAATCATTGACATATAATGAAAAAAGAAGTGATCCCAACACAGATCCCTGTGGAATACCATGAGTCACAGGCAGCCAACTAGAAAAGATTCCCTTTATTTCTACACTTTGCCTCCTGCCAATCAACCACTGCTCTATCCATGCTAGAATCTTGCCTGTAATACTGTGGGCTCGTAGCTTGTTAAGCAGCCTCGTGTGTGGCACCTTGTCAAAGGCCTTCTGAAAATCCAAGCACACAAAGTCCACTGACTCTCCTTTGTTTATTCGGCTTCTTATTTCTTCAAAGAATTCCAACAGATTTGTCAGGCAAGATTTTCCCTTAAGAAAACCATGCTGACTTCAGCCTATTTTATCATGTGCCTCCAAGTATCCCAAAACCATATCCTTAACAATTGACTCCAACATCTTCCCAACCACTGAGGTCAGACTAACTGGCCTATAATTTCCTTTCTTCTGCTTCTCTCTCTTCCTGAGGAGTGAAGTAACATTTCCAATGGTCCATTCCTCTGCAACTATGCCAGAAGGAACTGATTCTTGAAAGGTTGGACTAATGCCTCCACAGTCTCTGTAGCCACCTCTCTCAGAGCCTTGGGGTGTAGACCATCTGGTCCAGGTGATTTATCTACCTTCAGACCTTTCAGTTTCCCAAGCAACTTCTCCCCAGTAATGGCAACTTCACTCACATTTACCCCTGACACACTCGAACTTCCAGCATATTGCTAGTGTCTTCCACAGTGAAGACTGATGCAAAGTAGTTATTCAGTTTGACCGCCATCTCCTTGTTCTTCATTACCACCTCTCCAGCATCATTTTCAGCAGTCCGGTATCTACTCTTGCCTCTCTTTTACACTTTATGTATCTGAAGAAACTTTTGGTATCCTCTTTATCTTCTTACCTTCGTATTCTATCTTTTCCTTCTTTATGACTTTTTTAGTTTCTTTCTGTTGGTATTTAAAAGCTTCTCAATCCTCTAACTTCCCACTAATTTTTGTTCTATTATATGCCCTCTCTTTGACTTTTATGTTGGCTTTGACTTCCCTTGTCAGCCATGGTTATGTCATTCTGCCTTTTGAATACTATTTCTTCTTTGGGATGTATGCATCCTGCGCCTTTCGAATTACTCCCAGAAACTCCAGCCATTGCTGTTCTGTCATCATCCCTGCTGGTGTCCCCTTCCAATCAATTTTGGCCAGCTCCTTTCTCAAGCCTCTGTAATTCCCTTTACTTCACTGTAATACTAATACATTTGACTTTGGCTTCTCCTTCTCAAATTGTAGGGAGAATTATAATCACCGGCTCTTAAGGGTTCCTTTACCTTAAGCTCTCTAATCAATTCCGGTACATTACACAACACCCAATCCAGAATAGCTGAATTTCCTCAGCCTCCTGACAAAGTAGAGGTGTTGATGGCTTCTACGTGGTCAGACCAGAACAGGCTGTTGGTGATGTTCATCCCTAGGAGCTTGAAGCTCTCAATCTTCTCAACCTCAACACTGTTGATTAGACAGGAAAATGTGTGCCACTCCCCCCTCCTGATGTCAATGACCAGCTGTTTTGTTTTGCTGACATTGAGGGATGGATTTTTGTCATCACAGCATGTCACTAAACTCTCCATCTCCTTCCTGTACTCTGACTCGTTATTTGAGATACAGCCCGCTACTGTGGTATCATCTGCAAACTTGTAGATGAAGTTCGAGCAGAATCTGGCCACACAGTCGTGAGTGTACAGGGGGTGGAGTAGGAGGTTGAGGACACAACCTTGTGGGGCATCAGTGTTTAGTATAATCAGGGTGGAGGTGTTGCTGTCGATCCTTACTGATTGCAGTTTGTTGGTCAGAAAGTCAAGGATCCAGTTGCAGGGGGAGGCATTAACTCCAGGGTCTGGTGTTTGGAGATAAGTTTGCTTGGAATTTTAGTATTGAAGGCAGAGTTGTTGTCAATAAACAATAGTCTGCCATAGGAAGTGTCTTGACTGTCCAGTTTCTGTGGAGATTAATGTAGGGCCAGGGAGATGGCATCTGCCATAGACCTGTTTCAGTGATAGGTGAATTGCAGTGGGTTGAGGTTGCTGAGGAAGCTGAAGTTAATATGTGCCATGACCAGCCTCTGGAAGGTGGTGGATATTAGACCACTGGACTCTAGGTCAGGCAGCATCCGTGGAGGGGAGATATTTCGGAACAGTCAATATTTCGGATCAAGACCCTTCACCCAGAGCGAACAAGTCCTAGCCCATCTCTATTTTAAATGGTGCCCCTCCCAAGAACCTCCCCAGCCTATAATTGTGCCCCTGGTCTGAGACCCCTCCACTGGTGAAAACATCTCAATTAATGTCAGTTGACAGGCCATGCCCTCTTCTCATGACTACCATCAGGGAGGAGGTACAGAAGCCTGAAGGACCACACTCAGTGAGTCAGAAACAGCTTCTGCCCCGCCATCCGATTTCTGAATGGTCCATGAAAACTACCCCATTATTCCTCTTGCACTATTTATCTATTTTGCAATTGATAGATATTTTTATGTTTTTGCACTGTACTGCTGCTGCAAAAGACAAATTTCATGACATGCAGTATGTCAGTGATAATAAATCAGATTCTGATTCATTTCTACAAGGTCACCTCTCAGTCTCCTGCACTGCAAGGAATAAAGTCCCACCTGTCCAACCTCTCCCCTTGAGTCCTGGCAACACCAATGCACAGGATCACAAGAGGTTGCAGACTCAGCCAGTTCCATCACAGGCACAACCGCCCCCCACCCCCACCATCGAGGGCATCTTCAAGAGATGGAGCCTCAAGAAGGTGGCATCCATCATTAAGGACCCTCACCACACTGGACATGCCCTCCTCTCGTTACTACCATCGCGGAGGAGATACAGGAGCCTGAAGTGTTACGAGATGCACCCAACCACGCCAGCTTCCGAGATTTTAATGCTCTGACTCTCCGGAATACAGCTAGCTGGTGTGGCCTCTCTAAGGGCTTAGGGCATTCCCATCAATTGATAATCATGTTTTGGGTACCGAGAATTGAGTAGTTAAGGAACACCTGCACATTGGTTCAGTGCTCAATCGTAAGCCTTTCTAATGATCTTGTCTGGTGTTTGTTTTGTGCTTAGTTTCTCAATCCTGTTTAAGACTGTATCTCGATCCCAGCCTCGGAGACTCTAGCACTTGGGTCCAAGCCATCCTTGTCAAGGACTCTTGTCACATGAAGACCCACATGCAATGATTCAGGAACAACTTCTTCTCCTCTGCCTTCAGATTTCTGAATGGTTCATGAACCCAGGAACACTACCTCACTACCTCTTTTGCACTATTTATTCTTAATTGTAACCTCTATTAATTTTACATATTTCACCATAGTGCTGTGCCAAACAACAAATTTCACAACATACATCAGTGGTAGTAAACCTGATCCTGATTCTGTTCTTATTTTGCTCTACCTTTCCATCTACTACTTAGTAACTTATAGTAACTTGTTATGTCTGTCCTGTGGTGTTGTCACAAAACAACAAGTTTCAATCAGAATCGGCTCTGTTATCACTATTTTACATAACGTGAAATGTGTTGTCTTTTTTTGGCAGCAGTACAGTGCACAACATAAAAATGACTATAAATTACAAAAATAAAAGGAATAGTGAGGTATTGTTCATGGATCATTCAGAAATCTGATGGTGGAGGAGAAGAAACTGTTCCTGAATCATTGAATATGGGTCTTCAGGCTCCTGTACCTCCTCCCTGATGGTAGTAATGACAACATGCCCTAGGTGGAGAGGGTCCTTAGTGGATGCTGCCTTCTTGAGGTCACTCTTCATTCTTCCTGACTCCTAAGGGGTTACAGATGCAAGCCATCCAGCCTCACCTGGTGGGACAACTCTCTGATCCCAAGGATTATCTCATTGAATCTCCTTTGGACTGGCTTCAACACCACATGATCTTTTTATTGGTCAAGGGGCCAGAACTTTGCATAGTATTCCAGGCATGGCTTCACTGAATTCCTATACAACTGGAACACAACCTACAGATAATCTGTACAGAAAAAGGTTAACTTCATTTGTCACATTAACATTGAAATATCAAAATATACAATGAAATGTGTCAGTGTGTCAATGACCAACACAGTCTGAGAATTGTGCTGGGGGTAGTCCACGAGTGTTGCCATGCTTCTAGTGCTAACATATCTTGTACACAACTCACTAAACCTTACTAACCTAAACGTGTATTTTTTGGAATGCAAGAGGTAATCAGGGCACCCACAGGAAACCCATGCGATTACGGGAGAACATAAAAACTCCTTACAGGCAGCAGCGGGAATTGAACCCGGGTTGCGGGTGCTGTAAAATGTTATACTAACCGCTATACTACCGTCAAACCCTTCATAATAAATGCCATTGAGAAGGAACTTGGGGTTAGGGTTCCTCCTCCCTCTCCCCATCTCGCTCCATCTGCCTCCTCTTGCCTCTTGTCTCCCAACTCCACCACTCCCCTCCCTGCCTGAAACTGACTGCACAGGTGGACAGGGTGGTAAAGAAGGCATACAGCACGCTTTCCTTTATTAATCGAAACTCTGAATCCACAAGTTGGAAAGTTATGTTGCAGCTTTATAAAACTTAGGTCAGGGTGCATCTGGACTATTGAGTGCATTTCTGGTCACCCCATTACAGGAAGGATGTGGAAGCTTTGAAGAGGGCACAGAAGAGGTTCACCAGGATGTTGCCTGGATTATAAGGAGAGGATGAACAAACTTGGGTTCTCTCCTCTGGAGTGGTGGAGACCTGGAATTTGAATTGGTTTATTACTTTCACATGTACTGAGATACAATGAAAAACTTGTCTTATGTACTGTTCACACAGATCAGATCATTACACAGTGTCTTGAGGTAGAACAAGGCAAAACAATGCAGAAAAGAGTGTAAAAGTCACAGGGAAAGTGCAGTGCAGGTAGGCAATAAGGTGCAAGATCATAACCAGGTAGATTGTAAAGTTAAGAGCCCATCTTAGCATGAACTTTGAGCATCCATGGTATAGATCAGGATTGAGGGCTTCACTGGCTTCACCCCATTCTCAGCCCCTCGAGATTCTGAAACATCCCTGAAGGGATATGGCACGATCACACAGCGGCTAGCATAACACAATTACAGTCATAGGAGAACATAGAAGCTCCTTTCAGACAGCAGCAGAATCGAACTAGGTTGTTGTAATTGTGTTATACTAACCGTTGTGCTATCATGCCATATCCTTTCAGGGATGTCTGAAAATCTCGATGGGCTGAGAATGGGGTGAAGCCAGTGAAGCCCTCAATCCTGATCTATACCATGGATGCTCAAAGTTCACGGTTCCTCCTGTACTGCACCAGTAACTATATCACTGGGGCTTGTTAAATTGATTTTGTTATTATCTCCTGTACTGCAGTACAGGGGAAAATGTTGCTTCAGAATATAAACCCTACAGCACAGGCCCTTCGGCCCATGATGTTGTGCTGTCCTTTTAACCTGCTCCATGATCAATCTAACCCTTCCTTCCCAGTTTGCCTTCCATTTTCCTTTCATCCATGTACTTATCTGAGAGTCCCCTAAATGTCCCTAATATATCTGTCTCTAACACCACCCCTGGCAGGGCATTTCACATATCCACAACTCTCTGTGTGTAAAATACCTACCTCTGACATCCTTCCCCCTATACTTCCTCCAATCATCTTAAAATTATGCCCCCTGGTATCAGCCATTGCCACCCTGGGAAAAAGGTCTCTGGCTGTCCACTCAATCTATGCCTCTTATCATCATACACACCTCTATCAAATCTCCTCTCATCCTCTTTTGCTCTAAAAGGTTTTGTGTGCTATACATACAGATCATTGTGAGGTAGTAAAAAAAAGTGCAAAATATAGGATGTACCACACGCACTCGGAGCTTGAACCTCTTTCTTTGCCTCCACAGGTCATCAGAGATGATTATGAACACTCCACAGATGAAGGTGAATAAGATCTAACTAATGGGTTTGTCCCCTTGACCAGGGAGGGAAGTTCACTGTCTCTGATCCTGGGAATGTGTGATGGGATGGTGTAGAGGGATCTTCACTTTATGACTGACCGAGGGTGTCAGGCCCGCACAGTCTCTACCCAGGTAACAGGGTTCTCCGGCCACTCGTTTCCATCTCATCACCTGTAGTCTATTTACACCCAGCTCTCATCCACAGTCCTTGCTC
Organism: Mobula hypostoma; assembly: GCF_963921235.1. Taxonomy (NCBI): domain Eukaryota; kingdom Metazoa; phylum Chordata; class Chondrichthyes; order Myliobatiformes; family Myliobatidae; genus Mobula; species Mobula hypostoma. The sequence goes on along the minus strand of NW_026948165.1, from coordinate 447,060 downwards.
ACCCATTGAATCAGCCGTGCTCAATGATTTGTTCCTAACCTTGTTGCCTATGGTAGTTAGTATCTGTTCGCTCTTGTTTTGTGGCCCCTCGTAACTTGTTATTTTTGCAATCTATTATTAAAGTTATCATTGATCGCTGAATCACTTCTGCGGCTCTGCTTTTGGGCCAAGCCTCCTCAACTTTTCCTGACCTCAGGAGTGTGTGATGAGACAGTATGGAAAGTATTATTCTTATAACCAATGTTTCTGTCTCTTCTGACTTCCCCACAGTTGAGGAACAGCTTAAACTGGTTGAAGAGCCTTCGAAACTCAACAGATACCCAGTGTTTGAGAGCAGATACCAAAAGTGAGTCAGTCCACCGGGAACGACGGTGACATCTGTGATGCCGCTGACGAGAGCGAAGCCCGAACTAGGAAGCATGGGTCGGGCATGTTACGGCCATTGAAGGGTCGGGTCGTCTCCCCCGGCGGTCCTGACGCTTTTGATCGCGGTCCTTCAGCCGCTGCTCTTCAAATGTGCTGGTGCCTTCGTAGACTGGCAGGTGCCAGGCATTGCAGTCTTTGGCCAAGGACAGATAGAGCAGGCAGCTGGTAGCATTTCCCCAGGGTCAATATGCCCAATACTAATGGGCATTCATTTAACGAGAAAGGGGGTGAGGGTAAATTCAAAGGAGGTGTGCTGGGCAAGCTTTTTTGACACTGCTAGAATAATCTGTTTGGTTTTGGTTATCCTGCTATAGGAAAGATGCCATGAAGCTAGAGAAAGCTAGATTAAGGAGGAGATCTTTATGAAAAGTCTCAGTCTGAAACGTCGACTGTTTATTCCCTTCCATAGATGGTGTCTGACCTGCTGAGTTCCTCCAGCATTTTCTGTGTGTTGCTCAAGACTTCCAGCATCTGCAGAATCTCTTGTGTCTGTGTTGACGAGGGTGTTGCCAGGATTTGAGGGACTGAGTTTTGGGGAGAAGTTGGACAGATTGTGAATTTTTAATTGGAGTGTAGGAAATTGGGAGGTGACCTTATAGAGGTGTATGAAATCATGAAGGGCATAGACAGGGTGAACGCACACAGTCTATTTCCCAGTGCGGGATAATCCAGAACTAGAGGGCACAGGTTTATTGAGAAAGGGGAGATAATTAATGGGAACCTGAAGGGTAACTTCTTCACCCGGAGGGTGGTCCATGTACGGAATGAGCTGCCAGAAGAAGTGGTTGAGGCTGGACATGTACATGGATAGGAAAAGTTTAAAACGATATAGGCTAAATGTTGATAGATGGGACTGGCTCAAATGGGAGTGGTAGGGTGTTTGTACATGTTGTGTTTGTCCTGGACTGATTGCCCATCTCTCCTTGCAGTCCTGTATCACGTGTACCGTCCCAACCACTCACAGATCTGCCTGCTCCTGCCAGTGGCGTCATCCGTGAGAGACCTCCTCTCCATCCTGGCAGGAGAAGAGGAGGAAGGCAGCTCAGCAGGGGAAAGTGTCCTTGTCAAGCTCAGGTCCACTGGGGGTAAGTACTGGCAGTTGATTATTGTAATTTGCCTCCTTGGAACTGAAATTGGAATTGGTTTATTATTGCCACCTGCACTGAGATACAGTGAAAAACTTGTCTTGCACATTGTTCATACAGATCAGATTATAAAGCAATAACAGAATGCAAAATATTTATGATTATGAAGACACGTAGTCCTTTTTTATTGTCATTTAGTAATGCATGTATTAAGAAATGATACATTATTTCCTCCAGTGTGATATCACAAAACGCAGGACAGACCAAGACTGAAAAAACTGACAAAACCACATAATTATAACATATAGTTACAACAGTGCACAATACCATAACTTGATGAAGAAGTCCATGAGCACAGTAAAGTTCAAGGTCTCTCAAATGTCCCACATCTCACGCAGACGGGAGAGGGAAGAAAAACTCTCCCTGCCATGCCGACCACAATCCGACATCCGAAAACTTCGAGCTCTGATCAGCTCTCCAACACCGAGTACTGAGCACCATCTCTGTCCGAACGATTCGACCTCCTTCTCGGTCGCCAAGAGCAGGCAAGGCCAGGGATTTTGAGGTCTACCCTCCGAAAGATTCCTGACCACACAGTAATGACAACAGCAAACGGGTTTTTCAGAAATCTCTCCAGATGTTCCTCTGTGCTTTCATGTCCATTCTCCATCAAACCAGAATTGTCCACGGCCCCTATTTAATAGATACGATATCATTTTTCGCCAGAGGGCTGCGCACATGCAGGTGCGTCGCCATCTTCTCCTCCCGCCGAATAAGGTGTCACAGCTACAGACAAAGTGCAGTGCAGGTAGACAATAGGGTTATAATGAGGTAGCTTGTGAGGTCTTCAGCTGTTGTATCAGGTTTTTGTATCTTTTGCCTGATGGGAGGAGGAAGAAGAGAGAATGTGGGTGGGTCTTTGATTATGTTGGCTGCTTTACTGAAGCAGCAAGAAGTATAGAAGTCCATGGAGGAACTGGAATTGGTTTAGTATTGTCACATGTACTGAGATACTGTGAAAAGCTTGTCTTGGATTCTGTTCAGATCATTACAGAATGCATTGAAGTAGTACATTGGTGGCTTTGTGGCCAAATTTGCAGATGATACAAAGATAGGTGGAGGGGCAGGTAGTGTTGAGGAAGGAGTTAGTCCACAGAAGGACTTGGACAGATTTGGAGAATGGGCAAAAAGTTGACATGATAATACACTTCGGTAGGAACAAAGGGGTAGGCTATTTTCTAAAGGGAGAGTGAATTCAGAAATCAGAGGTGCAAAGGGACTTGAGAGTGTAGGGTTACCTAAAGGTTAACTTGCAGGTTGAGTCAGTGGCAGTGAAGGTAAATGCCATGTTAGCATTCATTTCAAGAGGACTAGCATATAAGAGCAAGGATGTAATGCTGAGGCTTTAATTGGTCAGACCATACTTGGAGTATTGTGAGCAGTTTTGGTCCCATATTTAAGAAAGGATGTGCTGCCATTGCAGAGGATCAAGAGATGGTTCACGAGAAAAATCTCAGGATTGAAGGGGTTAACATATGAGGAACGTTTGATGGTTCTAGGCCTGTACTCACTGGAGTTTAGAAGAATGAGGGGGGAATCTCATTGAAATCTATCCAATATTGAAAGGCTGAGATAGAGTGAATGTGGAGAGGATATTTTCTCTCATGGGGAAGTATAAGACCAGCGAGTACAGCCTCAGAATAGAGGGACGTCCATTTAGAACAGAGATGAGGAGGAATTTCTTTAGCCAGAAGGTAGTGAATCTGTGGAATTCATTGCCACAGACTGCTGTGGAGGCCAAGTCATTGGGTATACTTAAAGCAGAGGTTGATAGGTTCTTGATTAGTAAAGGTGTCAATGTTTATGAGGAGGAAGCAGGTGAATGGAGTTGAGAGAGAAGGAAATAAATCAGCCATGATGGAATGGTGGAGCAGACTCAATGGGCTAAATGACTGAATTCTGCTCCTAATTCTTGTGTCCTATGTCCTATGTCTTTTATAGTACAAGGGAATTGGAATTGGTTTACTTTTATCTCATGTACTGCTTAAAAGCTTGTCTTGTATACTGCTCATGCAGGTCAGATCATTACATTAACGTTGAATACGATAAAGCAATCACAGAATAAATTATAACAGTTACAGAGAAAATGCAGGCAGACAATAAGTTGCCAGATCATAACGAGATAGATTGTGAGGTCTAAAGGGGAGATATAAATTAGATTGGTAAATTGGTGTATCATTGTGTTATGTACTGAGGTACAGTGAGAAACATTGTTCTGCTTACCATCCACACAGATCAATTCATCACATCAGTACATTGAGGTAGAACAAGGGAAAACAATAACAGAATGCAAAATAAAGTGTCACAGTTACAGAGGAAGTGCAATCCAGGCAGACAATAAGGTGCAAGGTCACAATGAGGTAGACTGTGAGGTCAAGAATCCATCTTATCGTATTAGAAAGTTATTTAATAGTCTGATAACAGTGGGGTAGAAGCTGTCCTTGACCCATGCTTTCAGGCTTTTGTACCTTCTGCTGATGGGAGAGGGGTGGGTGAGCTCTCTGATTCACAGAGGCAGTCGGAAGTATAAAAGGGGTGTCACGTCCAGACGAGCTACTGCGAATGGGGCGGGGAAAGGGGAGGCATGTCCTGAGAGTTTTAAACCCTCTCGCTTCTGCAGATCAGTCGGAGATGAGTGCGGATGAAAGATCTGTCTACACCTCACTGCAGGTGAATGATCGCCTATACTATGGCAGCCGGGAACAGCTGAAGGCACTGGTGAGTATCTCCTATGAAGCCTCAGACTCCTGACCTCACAATCTACCCTGGTATAAAGTCATAGAAACATACAGCACAGAAACAGGCCCTTTGGCCCATCTAGTCTGTGCTGAACCATTTAAACTGCCTACTCCCATCAACCTGCACCAGGACCATAGCCCTCCTTACCTCTACCTTCCAAGTACCTATCCGAGCTTCTCTTAAATATTGAAATCAAACTTATATGCACCATTTGCACTGGCAGCTCATTCCACACTCTCACCACCCTCTGAGTGAAGTAGTTTCCCCTCATGTTCCCCTAAGACTTTTCACCTTTCACCCTTAACCCATGACCTCTTGTTGTAGTCCCACCCAACCTCAGTGGAAAAAGCCTGCTTGCATTTACCCTATCTATACCCCCCATAATTTTGTATACCTCCATCAAATCTCATCTCAATCTTCTACTTTCCTAGGAATAAAGTCCTAACCTATTCAATCTTTCCTTATAACTCAGGTCATCCAGACCCGGCAACATCCTTGTAAATTTTCTCAGTATTCTTTCAACCTTATTTACATCTTTCCTGGAGGTAGTTGACCAAAACTGCACACAGTACTCCAAATTAGGCCTTACCAATGTCTTATACAACTTCAACATAACATCCCATCTCCTGTATTCAATTTATGAAGGCCAATATGCCAAAAGCTTTCTTTACGACCCCGTCTGCCTGTGATACCACTTTCAATGAATTATGGACCTATGTTCCCAGATCCCTTTGTTCTACCGCACTCCTCAGTGCCCTACCGTTTACTGTGTAAAACATACCCTGGTTGGTCCTACCAAAATGCACCACCTTGCACGTGTCTGCATTAAACTCCATCCCGGACCCTGGCACCTGGGAGACAATGTACCATTCGGGAACCTTGTTCTCATCCAAAGAACCACCTTTCTGTTTCCTCAACTAACAAATCCCCCATCACCACAGCTTGCCTCTTCTTCCCCTTCCCTTTTGCACCCTCTCTAAAGCTTCCACATCATTTTTATATTGAGGTGACCAGAACTGAACACAATACTCCAAATGTGCTCTAACTAGGGTTTTATGGAGCTGCAACATTACCTCACAGCTCTTGAACTCAATCCCCCTCCCCCAACTAATGAAGGTGAACACACTACACACCTTCTTAACTATCCGATCAATTTGTGCGGCTACTTTGAGGGAACTGTGGACTTCGACACCAAGATCCCCCAGTTCCTCCACACTGTTAAGAATCCTGTCATTAATTCTACATTCTGCCTTCACGTTCGACTTTTCAAAGTGATTCACTTCACACTTTTCTGATTGAACATTGAACACAAAATAGTGAACACAGAACACTTTAGTACAGGAACAGGCCTTGCAGTTCACAATGACGTGATGAACTAATTAAACTGGCAATTAAATGCCTAACTAAACTAATCCCTTCTGTCTATGTATCCCTCCATTTCCTGTGCCTATGAATTGAATTGACTTTATTTCTTACATCCTTCACATACGTGAGGAGTAAAACTCTTTACGTTACGTCTCCATCTGAATGTGCAATGTGCAAATTATAGTAATTTGTAATAAATAGTATGTGCATATACAACCAAACAGTCAATATGGCTTAGTAATACTATTGTGTCAGCATGAATTAATCAGTCTGATGACCTGGTGGAAGAAACTGTCCCGGAGCCTGTTGGTCCTGGCTTTTATGCTGCGGTACCGCTTCTCGGATTGTGTGCAGTTCTGGTCACCTACCTACAGGAAAGATATTAATCATTTGAAAGAGTACAAAGAAAATTTACAAGAATGTTGCTGGGACTTGAGGACATGAGTTGTAGGGAAAAGTTGAAGAGGTCAGGACTTTGTTTCCTGGAGTTCAGGCGAATAAAGGGTGACATGATAGAGGCCTACAAAATTCTGAGGGGTATGGATAAAGTGAACACAAGCAGGCTTTTTCTTCTGAGGTTGGGTGAATTACAAATCATAGATTTAGGCTGAAAGGTTAAGGGGAACACGAGGGAGAATTTCTTCATTTAGAGGGTGGTGAGAGTGTGGAACATGCTGCCAGCCGAAGTGATGGATGTGGGTTTGATTTCAACATTGAAGGGAAGTTTGGATAGATACGTGGATAGGAAGGGTATAGGAGGCTATGATGTAGGTGCAGACAGATGGAACTAAGCAGAAGACCGGACTATCACGGTCTAGATGGGCCAAAGGGCTTGTTTCTGTGCTTGTAGTACTCTATAAATCTATCTAAAACCCTCTTAAACGATTCCATCATATTTGCCTCCATCACTACCCTTGGCAGCACATTCCAGGCACCCACTAGCCTCTTAAAACAACTTCTCCTGCACATCTCCTTTGAACTTCGCCCTCTCATCTGAAATGCATATCCTCTGGTATTAGACTTTTCCACCCTGGGGAGAAAGATACCAGTTGTCTGTTCTATCTATGCCTTTCGTAATCTTATAAACCTCTCTCAGGTCTCCCCTCAGTCTCCGCCGCTCCAGAGAAAACAACCCAAGTTTGTCCAGCCTCTCTTCATTGGCTCACGCTCTCTAATCCAGGCAGCATCCTGGTGAACCTCTTCTACACCCTCTCCAAAGCCCCCACACCCTTCCTGTGATGGGTTGACTAGAACTGAACACGAAGCTTCAAGTGCAGCCTGACCAGAGTTTTATAGACTCTGGTTGGTAGGGGGTAGGGGGCTCCTGAAGTGTTGCTGAGGGGATCTTGTGTTTCTCCCCAGGTACCTGCCAAGGAACAGCAGATCCCAGCGCGTGACGCCTCTTCCCCATTGGACTCTCTGGGGTCCCGGGAGCTGGCCGTGCAGCTGACTGAGGTCGACTGGGATCTCTTCCTCTGTGTCCACGAGGTAACACCATGGCTGGTGGGGGGTGGAAGCAATGGGTGCAGGTTAGGAGTGAGGGAACCCCAAGGGAGGGGTGGTGAGAAGGGAAGGTTGATAAGGAGGGGGTGCTGTGGGAGGAGTGGTGAGGAGAGGGTGCTGTGGAAGTGACAGTGAGGTGCGGGGGCAGTGAGGAGGAGGGAGGGTCAGTTAGGGAGGGGTGATGAGGGAGGAGCAGTGAGGAGGGAGCTCACCCCGACACACTCACATGCGCTGTGCACTAATGTTCAAGTTTCTGGTTCCCTTTAGCCAGGCAAAGAATACAAGGTAACTCTGTCCCATGCTCCCCTCATTTGTAGAGCTGTCAGGGATGGAGATTCATTACTGTTCTTGGTGACAACCACCATCCCTATTGACCATATTTGGAAGAAGGATGTGGAGGTGCTGAAGAGGATGGAACATAAGACATAGGAACAGCATTAGGCCATTCAGCCCATCAAGTCTGCTTTGCCATTCCATCATGGCTGATTTATTATCCTTCTCAACCCCATTCTCCCCGTAAACTCTGATGACCTTACTAATCAAGAACCTATCAACCTCTGCTTCAAATATACTCAATGACTTGACCTCTATAGCTGTCCATGGCTATGAATTCCACAAATTCACCACCCTCTGGCTAAATAAATTCCTTTTCATCTCTGTTCTAAAGGGATGCCCTTCTAAGATGAAACTGTGCCCTCTGGTCCTAGACTCCCCCACTATAGGAAACATCCAATCCACGTTCACTCTATCTTGGATTTTCAATATTCAACAGATTTCAATGAGATCCCCCACTCATTCTTCTAAACTTAAGCAAGTACAGGCCCAGAGCCTGCAAATGCTCCTCAAGCATTAACCCTTTCAATTGTGGAATCATTCTCACAAATCTCCCCTGGACCCTCTCCAATGCCAACACATCGTTTCTTAAATAAGAGGCCCAAAACTGCTCACATTACTCCAAATACAGTCTGACCAGTGCCTTATAAAGCCTCAGCATTACACCCTTGCTCTTATGTTCTAGTCGTCTCAAAATGAATGCTAACAATAGCAACTGCACTCTCTCCAGCACCTTGATGCTCCCGAATTTCTGGTGTACTGCTAGTGTCTTCCACAGTGAAGAATGACACAAAATACTTATTTAGTTCATCCACCATGTCTTTGTTCCCCATTACTACCTCTGCAGAATTGTTTTCCAGTGGTCCGTTATCCACTCTTGCCTTTCTTTTATTCTTTACATATCTGAAATAAACTTCTGGTATCCTCTTTGATATGGTTACTTTTCTGTTTATTTCATCTTTTCTCTCTGTATGGCTTTTTTAGTTGACTTATGTTGGATTTTAAAAGCTTCCCAATCCTCTAACTTCCCACTTATTTTTGCTATATTACTAGACAACGGGGTGACCCGTTGGGGCACCCTTTGAGAGAAGGGTGGTGCACTCTGATATGACCAGAATGAACATTAAATTTTCCTGAATGCTATTGGTATTGCTTTGCTTTGGGAACTGAAGTAGAAAACTCGCAGTTTATTAAAGAAGAACGACGCGTAGCAAAGCAAATATAGCTGCTCTTCGTTTAATGAAGGGCACTTTTGATGGCATCATTTCTGGTTTATCTGCCTCCTCCTGTGCCTGTTTTTGTCATTCTGGAGACGTGCAGCCCTTTCATCCCCCGTCTCTTCATCTCTTCTGCTGTTTGTTGTTTGTCTCTGATCCTGGAGACGTGCATGCCTCTCCTCCTCTGTCTCTTCTTCTCTCATCTTTTTTTGTCCTGACTCTTTGATCCTGGAGTCGTGCAGCCCTGGCCTCATCTGATTCTTGTGCTCTCCCTCTCCTTGCCGCTTCCCGACGATGTTTGGCATCATCTCTTGACCATAATGTCCCCCTTCCCCTTCCACGTGGCATAATTAGGCTGACCATTTTTTTTTACCCTAATTTCTCCTAACAAAGTGCATGATGAGACACTTCCTGATACTGTATTCCTTCTGCCACTCCTTTGCCCACTCTCCTAATCTGTTAAAGTCCCTCTGTAGCCTCTCTACTTCCTCAAAACTGCCTGCATCCCACCTACGTACTGGCCCACTCATACAATGGCTGCTCCGCTTACATCTTGCTTCTTTTTATGGACCTCTGCCAAATGCCTAAAATATTGCGATGATCGCAGCCCACCAAAAAGTTCCAAAAGATCCAGAGCTATTTTAAACTTTGCACAGCCTCGCCAACGAACAACCTCTTGTGATGATTGCAGCCTGCCAGAAAGCTCTGAAAGACTGTTTTTTTGTTGGAGGAGAATCAGTAGGAACCAGAGGAACCTGGGGTACGGGTACACATTTCCCTGAAAGTGATGCCTCTGGTAGACAAGCTGGTGAAGAAGGTGTTCGCCATGTTGGCCTTCATCAGTCAGAACACAGAGTACAGGGGTCAGGAAGTTACATTGAAGTTGGTGAGGCTGCACTGGGAGAATCACATTTAGTTCTGGTCACTCTGTTGTGGAAAAGATGCCATTAAACTGGAAAGAGTGCAGAGGGGTTTTGTGACTATGTTGACAGCTCTAAGGGACTGAGTTACAGAGAGAGGTTGGACAGATTGAGAGATTAGTCCTTGGAGCAGAGGAGACTGGGGGGTATAAAATCATGAGGGACATGGATAGGGTAAATGTGCACAGTCCTTATCCTAGGGTTGAGGATTCGAGAAGGGCACAGGTTTAAGATGAGAGGAAAGATGTTTAAAAGGAACCTGGGGCCAACATCTTTACCAGAGGGTGGTCTCTGGGATGAGCTGCTAGAGGAAGTGGTTGAGGCAGGTACGTTAACAACATTTAAAAGAAACTGGACAGAAACATGGATAGGAAAGATTTAGAGGGATGTGGGCCAAACGCTGTCAAATGGGTCCGGCTGAGATGGGAATCCTGGTCAGCATGGACCAGTTGGACCAAAGGGACTGTTCCCCTGTGTTGTGACTCTGTGATGGAGGAGAACTTGGACATATCGATCAATAGGCTTCAAGTTCAGCTTCAAGTTTATTGTCATAAGTAGACATGGAATACTACTGCACAGCACAGGCCCTTCGGCCCACAATGTTGTGCCGACCATTTGACCTACACTAAGATCAATCTAACTCTTCAATCCCACATTATCCTCCATTTTTCTTTCATCCGTGTGCCTAAGAGTCTCTTAAATGCCTTGTTCTAATTTATCTTCCCATGCCATCACCCTTGGTAGTGCATTTCACTCTATGTAAAAAGACCTATCTCTGACATCCCCCGTATACTTTTCTCCAAACACCTTAAAATTATACCCTCTTGTACTAGCTATTTCCACTCTGGGGGGAAAATGTCTTTAACTGTCCAATTTATCTATGCCACTCTTATCATCTTGCACACTTCTATTAAGTGACCTCTCATTCCTTTGCTCCAAAAAGAAAAGCCCTAACTCTCTCAAACTTTCTTCATAAGATTTACTCTCTAACCCAGACAGCATCCCAGTAAATCTCCTCTGCACCCTCTCTAAGGCTTCCACATCCTTCCAAAAATGAGATGACCAGAACCAACACAATATCTCAAGTGTCGTCTAACCAGAGTTTTATAGAGCCACACCAACTCAATACCCAACGAATGAAGGTCAACAAACTATATGCCTTCTTTACCACCCTATCCACATATGCAGCAACTTTGAGGGATGTATCACTGTGGAACCCAAGATCCCTCTGTTCCTCCATACTGCTCAGAATTCTAGACATGGCCTGGGTACAACTGTCAAAAAGATCAGATGAACCTGGTGGTATGAGACTTCAGGTTTCTGTACCACCTGCCTGCTGCAGCTGGTGATTTTCCAATCCATCTGAGATTCTTCGGAAGTCAAGAATGAGGTATAAAACTTCTGGCCTATGGCCATTTATTGAGTGTTACAAAACCAAAGAACAAAACAAAGGAAAAAAAGGTAGAATAAATAAGTTGTGATTGTCTTACAGAAAAACTAGCTCAGGCGACAGAGATAACAACTAATCTATAAAATAGCTGGATTCAAGATTCCTAAACCAGGTTTCATCAGACAATGAGCTGAAGGTCTCTGTCATACCTGGGCTGGACAGGGCTGGAATGGAGAGGCAGTAGGATACAGAGGACATGGCTGGGCATCTGAGCCAATGACTTGACTCCCACAACAGGTGGAGCTCATTGTTTATGGCCTTGGCTTGAAGCCAGAGCCTGGAACCACAGTTTCCAACCTGCAGAGATACCTGGGGAGGTTCAACCAGATCCAGTTCTGGACGGCCAGTGAGTTGTGCCTCTGCGCTGACCTCGGGAGGAGAGCAGCCCTCTTAAAGAAGATCATCAAGGTGGCAGCGAGGTACTTCAGTAAACTTTGTGTCCAACCCTGTGAGTGTGTGATGGGATGGTGTGGAGGGAGATTCACTCTGTGTCTGACCCTGGGAATGTGTGATGGGACAGTGTGGGGGGAGATTCACTCTGTGTCTGACCCTAGGAGTGTGTGATGGGACAGTGTGGAGGGAGATTCACTCTGTGTCTGACCCTGGGAGTGTGTGATGGGACACTGTGGAGGGAGATTCACTCCGTGTCTGACCCTGGGAGTGTGTGATGGGACAGTGTGGAGGGAGAATCACTCTGTGTCTCACCCTGGGAGTGTGTGATGGGACGGTGTGGAGGGAGATTCACTCTGTGTCTGACCCTGGAAGTGTGTGATGGGACGGTGTGGAGGGAGATTCACTCTGTGTCTGACCCCGGGAGTGTGTGATGGGACAGTGTGGAGGGAGATTCACTCTGTGTCTGACCCTGGGAGTGTGTGATGGGACAGTGTGGAGGGAGATTCACTCTGTGTCTGACCCTGGGAATGTGTGATGGGACAGTGTGGGGGGAGATTCACTCTGTGTCTGACCCTAGGAGTGTGTGATGGGACAGTGTGGAGGGAGATTCACTCTGTGTCTGACCCTGGGAGTGTGTGATGGGACACTGTGGAGGGAGATTCACTCCGTGTCTGACCCTGGGAGTGTGTGATGGGACAGTGTGGAGGGAGAATCACTCTGTGTCTCACCCTGGGAGTGTGTGATGGGACGGTGTGGAGGGAGATTCACTCTGTGTCTGACCCTGGAAGTGTGTGATGGGACGGTGTGGAGGGAGATTCACTCTGTGTCTGACCCCGGGAGTGTGTGATGGGACAGTGTGGAGGGAGAATCACTCTGTGTCTCACCCTGGGAGTGTGTGATGGGACAGTGTGGAGGGAGATTCATTCTGTGTCTGACCCTGGGAGTGTGTGATGGGACGGTGTGGAGGGAGATTCACTCTGTGTCTGACCCTGGGAGTGTGTGATGGGACGGTGTGGAGGGAGATTCACTCTGTGTCTCACCCTGGGATTGTGTGATGGGACGGTGTGGAGGGAGATTCACTCTGTGTCTGACCCTGGGAGTGTGTGATGGGACGGTGTGGAGGGAGATTCACTCTGTGTCTGACCTTGGAAGTGTGTGATGGGACAGTGTGGAGGGAGATTCACTCTGTGTCTGACCCCGGGAGTGTGTGATGGGACAGTGTGGAGGGAGATTCACTCTTTTTCTGACCCTGGGAGTGTGTGATGGGATGGTGTGGAGGAAGCTTCACTCTGTGTCTGACCCTGGGAGTGTGTGATGGGACAGTGTGGAGGGAGATTCACTCTGTGTCTGACCGCTTAGTTCCGTCCGGGGTGATTTGTGCCATGAGGTTTTATTGGTGTATATCTGTGCTTCACAGTTGCAAGGAACTGAAGAACATGAACACATTCTTTGCTCTGATGTTTGGCCTTTCCAACCCAGCTGTGAGGAGACTTTCTCAAACCTGGGAGGTGAGATTCTTTTACCCTCTCCCCCTCTACTCACCCTCAGTTGTGGGGAGGGTTGAGACCATGATGGAGCTGGCTACAACCCTCTGCAACCTCTGTGTATTAGAGCCTCCATACCAGATGGTGATATGACCAGATGTAATAATCTCCGTGTTTCATATCTTCAAATTTGCTAGAGTCTGTCATTAAACGTCTCAACCTCCTAATGAAGTAGAGCCATTGGTGTGCCTTCTTATCTGTGGAATTCTCTGCCCAGTGAAGCAGTGGAGGATCTTGTCATTAGGGATCCTCTTGGAAAGAGTGATCACAGTTTGATTGAGTTTCTCATACAAATGGAGGGTGCAATATTTTGATCTAAAGCCAGTGTATTGTGCCTAAAGAAATGAGACTACAATGGGATGAGGAAGGAGTTGGATGGCGTAGACTGGGAACACAGCCTCTGTGGTGGAACAGTCGAGGAACAGTGGAAGACTTTCAGAGATTTTTCACAGTGCTCAGCAAAAGTATATTCCAGTTAAAAGCAAGGACAGTAAGGGTGGGGAGAGCCAGTCTTGGATAACTAAGGAAATAAAAGAAGGCATCAAACTAAAAGCTCATGCATACAAAGTCGCCAAGAGTAGTAGGAAACTGGAAGACTGGGAAAACTTTAAAATGCAACAAAGAAACACTAAGCAGGCAATAAAGAAAGGGAAGCTAGATTATGAAAATAAACTAGCACAAAATATAAAAACCAATAGTATAAGTTTGTATAATTATATAAAGCGGAAAAGGGTGGCTAAAGTGAACATAGATTCCTTGGAGGACGAGAAGAGGGAATTGATATTGGGTAATGAGAAAATGGCCAGGGCTTTGAATGACTATTTTGCGTTGGTCTTCGTGGTGGAGGATACGTTTAACATGTCAAAGAGAGATGTTATGGATGTGATGGGAGGTGAGGACCTTGATACAATAGCTATCACTAAAAAGCTAGTGCTAAGCAAACTTTGTGGTCCTGAAGATAGACAAGTCCCCTGGTCCTGATGGAATGCATCCCAGGGTACTGAAAGAAATGGCGGAGGTTATAATAGAGGCTTTGATGATAATTTACCAAAATTCTTTGGACTCTGAGCAGGTCCCGGCGGATTGGAAGAAGGCAAATGTCACTCCACTATTCAAAAAAGGATATAGACAAAAGGCAGGTAACTATAAGCCAGCTAGTTTAACATCTTTAATTGGGAAAATTCTTGAAGCTATCATTTGGAATCTGGAAAGAAATGGATCCATCAGGCAGCCACAACATGGATTCAGCAAAGGCAGGTCCTGTTTGATAAACTTACTGGAGTTCTTTGAGGATATAACGAGCGCAGTGGATAGAGGGGAATAGATGGACGTTATTTACTTGGATTTCAAGAAGGCGTTCAATAAGGTACCACATAAAAGATTTTTCCATAAGTTAAGGGTACAAAGAGTTGGGGGTGATGTACTTGCATGGCTAGAGGATTGGTTAACTAACAGAAAACAGAGAGTTGGGATACATGGGTGTTTCTCTGGTTGGCAATCAGTGGTGAGCGGTGTGCCACAGGGGTCGGTGCTGGGCCTACAACTGCTCTTGATATACGTTAACGATCTGGAAGAGGGGACCGAGTATAGTGTATCTAAGTTTGCTGATGACATTAAATTGAGTAGAAAAGCAAATTGTACAGAGGATACAGGGAGTCTGCAGAGAGATATAGATAGGTTAAGTGAGTGGGCAAAGGTCTGGTAGATGGAGTACAATGTTGGTAGATGTGAGGTCATCCTCTTTGGAAGGAAAATAGAAGAGCAGATTATTATTTAAATGGTAAAAATTTCCATCATGCTGCTGTGCAGAGGGACTTGGGAGCGCTTGTGCATGAATCACAAAAAGTTGGTTTGCAGGTGCAGCAGGCTGTCAAGAAGGCAAATGGAATATTGGCCTTCATTGCTAGAGGGATTGAATTTAAGAACAGGGAGGTCATGCTGCAACTGTACAGGGTACTGGTGAGGCTGCATCTGGAGTACTGCATGCAGTTCTGGTCTCCTTACTTGAGGAAGGATGTACTGGCTTTGGAGGCAGTGCAGAGGAGGTTCACCAGGTTGATTCCAGAGATGAGAGGGTTAGACAATGAGGAGACATTGAGTTGCCTGGGATTGTACTCACTGGAATTCACAAGGATCAGAGGAGATATTACAGAAACATATAAAACTATGAAAGGAATAGATAAGATAGAGGCAGGAAAGTTGTTTCCACTGGTAGGTGAGACTAGAACTAGGGGACATAGCCTCAAGATTCAGGGGAGTAGATTTAGGATGGAGATGAGGAGGAACTGCTTTTCCCAGAGGGTGGTGAATCAGTGGAATTCTCTGCTCAATGAAGCAGTGGAGGCTACCTCACTAAATATATTTAAGACAAGGTTGGATAGATTTTTGCATAGTAGGGGAATTAAAGGTAGGTAGAGATGATTCCATGGTCAGATCAGCCATGATCTTATTGAATGGTGGAGCAGGCTCGACGGGCCAGATGCCCTACTCCTGCTCCTATTTCTTATGTTCTTATGTTCTTCGTGATTGCATCAATTTGAAAGATCTGCCGAGACGTTGATGCTCAGGAACTTGAAGCTGCTCACCCTTTCCACTGCTGACCCCTAGGCCTTAAGACCATAAGACATAGGAGCAGAATTAGGCCATTTAGTCCATCGAGTCAGCTCTGCCATTCCATCATGGCTGATTTATTATCCCTGTCCACCCCACTCTCCTACCTTCTTCCTGTAACCTTTGACACCCTGACTAATCAAGACCTACCAACCTCTAAATATACCAATGACTTTGCCTCAACAGCCATGTGTGGCAATGAATTCCACAGATTCACTACCCTCTGGCTTAAGAAATTCCTCCTCATCTCTTTTTTAAAGGAACGTCCTTGCCTTCTGAGGCTGTGCCCTCTGGTCCTAGACTCCCCCACTATAGGAAATATCCTCTCCTTGATTAATGCCTTTCAATATTCAATAGGATCCCCCCCCCCAATTCTTCTAAACTCCAGTGAGTACAGGCCCAAAGTCATCAAATACAACTCACACATTAACCCTTTCATTCCTGGGATCATTCTTATGAGCCTCCTCTAGATCCTCTCCAAAGCCAGCACATCATTTCTTAGATGAGAGTCCCAGAACTACTCACCATATTTCAAGTACAGTCTGACCAATGCCTTATAAAGCCTCAGCAATAAATCCTTGCTTTTATATTCTAGTCCTATCAAAATTAATGCTAACATTGTATTTGTCTTCTTTACCACCGACTCAACCTGCAGGTTAACCTTTAGTGAATCTTGTACGAGAGCTCCCAAGTCTCTTTGCACCTCGGATTTTTGAATTTTCTCCGTTTAGAAAATAGACTATGCTTTTATTCCTTCTACCAAAGTGCATGACCGCACACTTCCCGACACTGTATTCCATCTGCCTTTTCTTTGCCTTTTCTCCTAATCTGTCCAAGTCCTTCTGCAGCCTCCCTAGTTCCTTAATAGTATCTGCCCCTCCACTTACCTTTGTAGTGTCCACAAACTTGGCTACAAAGCCATCAATTCTGTCACCCAAATCATCGACATGTCATGTGAAAAGAATCAGTCCCAACACAGGCCCCTGCAGGACATCAGTACTCACTGGCAGCCAACCAGAAAAGGCCCCCTTTATTCCCACTCTTTGACTCCTACCGGTCAGCCAATCTTCTAACCATGCTAGTATCTTTCCTTTAATACCGTAAACTCTTATGTGCTTAGCTCACTGCTCTAATCTCTCTACACCCATGACTATGTGGCTAGGCACAGCTCAAACTCCATCTATAAATTTGCTGACAACTCAACTATTGTTGGCAGAATTTTAGATGGTGTGGAGGAGGCGTACAGGAGTGAGTTAATCAGCTGGTTGAGTGGTGTCGCAACACCAACCTTGCACTCAACATCAGTAACATCAAGGAATTGATTGTGGGCTTCAGGAATGGGAAGTTGAGTGAACACACACCAGTCCTCATTGGGAGATCAGCAGTGGAAAGGGTGAGCAGTTTCAAGTTCCTGGGTGTCAGCATCTCTGAGGATCATATAAATATATAACCATATAACAATTACAGCATGGAAACAGGCCATCTCGGCCCTTCTAGTTCGTGCTGAACTCTTACTCTCACCTGGTCCCACCAACCTGCCCTCAGCCCATAACCCTCCATTCCTTTCCTGTCCATATATCTATCCAATTTAACTTTAAACGACAACATCGAACCTGCCTCAACCACTTCTGCTGGAAGCTCGTTCCACACAGCTACCACTCTCTGAGTAAAGAAGTTCCCCCTCATGTTACCCCTAAACTTTTGCCCTTTAACTCTCAACTCATGTCCTCTTGTTTGAATCTCCCCTACTCTCAATGGAAAAAGTCTATCCACGTCAACTCTATCTATCTATCCCCCTCATAATTTTAAATACCTCTATCAAGTCGCCCCTCAACCTTCTACGCTCCAAAGAATAAAGACCTAACTTGTTCAGCCTTTCTCTGTAACCTAGGAGATGAAACCCAGGCAACATTTTAGTAAATCTCCTCTGTACTCTCTCTATTTTATTGACATCTTTCCTATAATTCGGTGACCAGAACTGTACACAATACTCCAAATTTGGCCTCACCAATGCCTTGTACAATTTCAACATTACATCCCAACTCCTATACTCAATGCTCTGATTTATAAAGGGCAGCATACCAAAAGCTTTCTTCACTACCCTATCCACATGAGATTCCACCTTCAGGGAACTATGCACCATTATTCCTGGATCCCTCTGTTCTATTGCATTCTTCAATGCCCTATCATTTACCATGTATGTCCTATTTTGATTAGTCCTACCAAAATGTAGCACCTCACATTTATCAGCATTAAACTCCATCTGCCATCTTTCAGCCCACTCTTCTAACGGGCCTAAATCTCTCTGCAAGCTTTGAAAACCTACTTCATTATCCACAACGCCACCTATCTTAGTATCATCTGTATACTTACTAATCCAATTTACCACCCCATCATCCAGATCATTAATGTATATGACAAACAACATTGGACCCAGTACAGATCCCTGAGGCACACCACTAGTCACCGACCTCCAACCTGACAAACAGTTATCCACCACTACTCTCTGACGTCTCCCATCCAGCCACTGCTGAATCTATTTTACTACTTCAATATTAATACCTAACAATTGAACCTTCCTAACTAATCATCCGTGTGGAGTCTCGTCAAAGGCCTTACTGAAGTCCATATAGACAACATCCACTGTTTTACCCTCGTCAACTTTCCTAGTAACCTCTTCAAAAAATTCAATAAGGTTTGTCAAACATGATCTATCCTGGGCCCAACATATTGATGCAATTACAAGAAGGCACGACAGTGGCTATACTTCTTTGGGATGAAAATTGGTATGTCACCAAAGACACTTGCAATTTTCTACAGATATGCTGTGGAGAGCATTCTGACTGGTTGCATCACCATCTGGTATGGAGGGAGGGGGCACTGCACGGGATTGGCTTGTATCCATGTTTTGCAGTAGAGTCAAAAATTGTACAGGATGTTGTCGGGGCCAAACCAGGAGCACAGCCTACAATTCTGGTCTTCCGTTAGAGACAGTGCAGAGAAGATTCACTGGGACAATTCCTGCAGGAACAGGGTGGGGAAGGGTTGACCAAGTTGGGCCTGTACTTGTTGGGATTTGGAAGAACAAGAGGCACACTAAACAATCTAATGCAATTACAAAGAAGGCATGACAACAGCTCTATTTTATTATAAGTTTGAGAAGTCTTGAGATGTCAACAAAGACTCGCAAATCTCTACAGATGTAGTGTGGAAAGCATTCTGACTGGTTGCATCACCATCTGGTATGGAGGGAGGGGGCACTGCACGGGATTGGAAAAAGCTGCAAAGTTGTAAACTCGGCTAACTCCATCAAGGGCACTAGCCTCCCCAACATTCAAATGCTGATGCCTCAAAAAGGTGGCATCCATCAGTAAGGACCCTCATCAGCCAGGACATGCCCTCATCCCATTGCCTCCATCAAGGGGGAGGTACAGGAGCATGAAGGCACACTCAATGTCTTAGGAGCAGCATGTTCCCCTCTGCCATCAGATTTCTGAATGGACAATGAACCCATGGACACTACCTCACTATTTTTTCCTCTCTTGCACGACGTATTTAAGTTAATGTAGTATATATACTTGTTGTAATTTATAGTTTTCATTGCTGCAAAACAACAAATTTCACGACATATGCCAGTGATATTAAACCTGATTCTGATTCTTGTTTAGCAGCCTCATGCACGGCATCCTGTCAAAGGCCTTCTGAAAATCCAAGTAAACAACATCCTTTATCTGCCCTGCCTGTTATTTCCTCAAAGAATTCCAACAGATTTGTCAGGCAAGATTTTCCCTTGAGGAAACCACGCTGACTTCAGCCTATTTTATCATGTGCCTCCAAGTACCCTAAAACATTCTTAATAATACACTCCAATATCTTTCTAACTACTGAGGTCAGGTTAACTGGCCTATAATCTCCTTTCTTCTTCTCCTCTCAGTTCTGAATGAGTGGAGTGACATTTGCAATTTTCCTGCCCTTTGGAACCATGACAGATTGTATTGATTCTTGAAAGATCATTACTAATGCCTCCACAATCTCTTCAGCCACCTCTTTCAGAACCCTCGGTTGTAATCCCTATGGTCCAGGTGACTTCTCTGCCTCAGACCTTTCAGCTTCCTGAGGAACTTCTCCCCAGTAATAGCAACAGCACTCAATTTTGCACCCTGACTCGCCGAGGTTACTGTACATTGTCCAGGACGCGCTGCTCTCACTCTCCCGAAACCAATGACAAAGGGTGGGGAGGGAGGGCATACAGCAGCTTCCCCTGACTGCTGGGGATGCCTGGGACAGGTATCACCTCCATCATGCTGACACTCTGCCTTCCTCTTCCCTCCACCACCTTGCACACCCATCCAGAGGCTCCCGGGGAAGGTCAGGCGAATGTTCCACGAGATGGAGAGGTTGCTGGTGAGTAGGGGTGCTGGGGGAGGTGAGAAGAAAGAAGAAGGGAGGGGTGGTGAGGGGGAGGAGGAGTGGTAAGGAGGGAGGGGGAAAGATGTGAGGAGGAGGGGCGGGGGTGGAGGAAGAGTGTCTAGGGGAGAAGATGGTTGGGGAGGGGGAGGGCCTGAGGAGAGAGGGAGGGGAGAGGGGCGGCAGTGGGGAGGGAGTGAAAAGAAGGGACTGCTACAAGAAGGGCAGTCGAGATTGGAGAGCAGGGAGAAGCAGATCCGAGAAAGCCAAAATAATTGTTGCCCATTCCAGGACCCATCACGGAACCACAGAGTGTACAGACTGACTGTGAACAAGCTGGCGCCACCCTACCTACCGTTTATGCCTCTCCTCCTCAAAGGTACCAGAATTTTATACTGTCCCATCACACACTCCCGGGGTCAGACACAGAGTGAATCTCCCTCCACACCGTCCCATCACACACTCCCAGGGTCAGACACAGAGTGAATCTCCCTCCACACTGTCCCATCACACACTGCCAGGGTCAGACACAGAGTGAATCTCCCTCCACACTGTCCCATCACACACTCCCGGGGTCAGACACAGAGTGAAACTCCCTCCACACCATCCCATCACACACTCCCAGGATCAGACACAGAGTGAATCTCCCTCCATACCGTCCCATCACACACTCCCAGTGTCAGACAGAGAGTGAATCTCCCTCTGCACCATCCCATCACACACTCCCGGGGTCAGACACAGAGTGAATCTCCCTCCACACTGACCTATCACACACTCCCAGGATCAGACACAGAGTGAATCTCCCTCCGCACTGTCCCATCACAGACTCCCAGAGTCAGACACAGAGTGAATCTCCCTCCACACCATCACATCACACACTCCCGGGGTCAGACACAGAGTGAATCTCCCTCCACCCCATCCCATCACACACTCCCAGGGTCAGACACAGAATGGAGCTGTTGTGATTGAGCTGGGAGAAATGGAGGAAAATTGCTGGATAAAGATAGATTGGAGGATGTGCGGAGGGTCTCTTGAACATTTGAGTGAACAGCTGTTTGAGTGTGCAGGCTTCTCTGGGAGTTTTCCTGCCAATTTGGACTGCGTTTATTGGTGACTGCTAACTGCATAGCTTCTGGCTGCAGTCACTGGCAATTTACCAGGAAGTTGTTTCACTCCGAAAAAAGGGAGCAAGTCACTGTTGATCCCCCGCTAACATTGGGACAGCACCCCTTCCTTGTCGCCTTTCTCAGTTGGTGTGGGTATAGGAGCATTTTGGTCATTCCAACCTTTTGTGGCCTGGAAGTTCTTTGAGACCATAGGAGCCTTTCCTAGCGCTGGAATTTCTGGCACCGTGTTGATTGCTGTGTGCTTTCCTACTGCCCCAACCACTGGAAATGATGCTGGAGAGGTAGTAATGGGGAACAAAGAAATGGTGAATGAACTGAATAAGTATTTTGTGTCAGTCTTCACTGTGGAAGACACTAGCAGTACGCCAGAAATTCAGGAGCATCAGAATGCCAGAGAGTGTGTAGTTGCTATTGTTAGCATTCATTTCGGACGCCAGTGCTACCATGCTGGGTCAGCCTCCTGGGATTCACAGACCTCTGCACCCTCGGACAACTCCGTTTCAGACGAATGCAGGGTGCAGTGTATTTTGCGTCCTACAATAACACTGGAACTGTGTTCAGAGGCCAGAGAGGACTTGTTTGGGGGCGACTGTATTCTGGCCTCTGAGAAAGACTTTGGGAAGGCGGTGTACTACCTGAGGATTAACCAGATGGTGCACCGGGCCCTCAGTAAGGGGAATCATGGTTAAAAACACTTTTTTGGAGATTGAGTGGTAGGGCACTTTCCCAAACCCCAGCCCAAGGATTCCACCTCTGGCAACACTGCCCCTGTTGCCCCTGCTCCCACCCCTGCCCATGAGGTTCAGGTGGGAAACTGAGGCTGCATGTAGTGTGGGTGCAGCGGAGGATGGGGGAAGATTCCACAGGATAGCAAGGTGGGGAAAAGACCAAACACCTTTGGAAGAATGCAGAGTTGACGCCCGCCCATGTGCCTTGTACCAGGGAACCCACTTGCCCTGAGGTCTGAGGGAAGTGTGCGAGTCGATGGGGTGATGGAAACAGGGGATAGCTCTGCATTGGTGGCCCCTGTACCTGTGTGCTCCTCCAGCCTGAAGAGGAGAAGATAGCGTAGCTATGCGGCAGTCATTAGAGTGGGTAGGAATCCCGACGGAGGTCAGCCCCAAGCCTGAACTCCCCGATGCAGCCTCCAGTTGTATGTGTGTGTGTATGTGTCTCAAAGATGGTATTGCACCTGGTCTGGCAACTGAGGTGGCCCTGGAGCCCTCCGCCCAGGAGTTATTGGTACTTAAGATATTCGTGGGGGTGATCCATCTGCGTTTGCCCATGGGGATAAGACAGAGGCAGAGGTAGAGTTGGCAGGTATGAATGAGGTACCCCCTTGCACAGCGCGCGGTAGGACTGCTGCCTGCTAGGACACATGGGGAGGAAGATGGGGGCTCTATGTGTAGTGAAGGGGTGGAGGAGGACTTTTCATCGTGAGACAATAGGTATCGTCACGCCTCCCAAGAAGTCCCTGCTGATACATGTTGACAAGATCAAGGAATTTATTCTGACCTCTGAGGGTGCAAGGCACAGGCCTAAACTAGCCTCCATACACTGGTCCAGCATGCTGAGGTTGTCCCATCACGCAGCACTGGGGTCAGGCACAGAGTGATGCTCCCACTATGCCATCCTAGAGGTGTCAGAGGTGATGCATTTTATTATGGAGCATCTCCCCTCAGCTGCGCTCAGTAAGAGGGCCTATGTCTGTATTTGAAGCTCGTGGGATCACACCATGTGAAGGGAACACCTCCTATAAAACAGAGGCAGCGACTGAAGGAGTAGCTGTCTCTGGACATTTGGGAACCTGGGCGGAATGAAGGTAAGCCTCACTAGGCACAGCTCAAATACCGTCTTTAATTCACTGATGACACCACTGTTGTTAGCAGAATCTCAGATGGTGACGAGCAGGCGTGCAGAGTGAGGATAGATTGGCTGGTCGAGTGTTGTCACAACATTCCACAGCACTCTATGTGCCATGGTAGTGTAGCAGTTAGAATGGTGCCATTATAGCTCGGGCTGTCGGAGTTCAGAGTACAATCCCGGCATCCTCTGTAAGGAGTCTGTACATCCTCCCTGTGGAATGCTTGGGTTTTCTCCAGGTGCTCCAGTTTTCTCCCACAGTCCAAAGACATACCGGGTAGGTTAATTGTTCATTGTAAATTGTCCTGTGATTAGGATAGGGTTAATCAGGGTTGTCGGGGGTTGCTGGGCAGTGCGGCTCGAAGCGTCTATCCTGCGGTGCATTTCTAAATCAAATTAAAAACGTAAGCATCCATCTGAGGCCAACATGCGAGCATCCTTCAGGAGGGTGAACCCATGGAAAGCACCTTGCCCGGACATGGTTTCTGGCTGAGTACTAAAGACCTGTGCTAATTAAATGGCTGGGGTGTTCACCGATATCTTTAACCTCTTGCTGTGGCAGACTGAGGTACTCGCCTGCTTCAAGCAGGCTTCCATTATACTGGTGTCAAAGAGGAACTTGGTGACCTGCCTCAATTCCTATGGTCCAGCAGCACCTACATCCACAGTGATGAAGTGTTTTGAGAGGTTGGTGATGAAACGTATCAACTCCTGCCAGAGAAACAACTTGGATCTGCTCTAGTTTGCCTACTGGAGCAACAGGTCCACAGCAGATGCCATCTCATCGGCTCTTCACTCAACCCTGGAACATCAAGATGCTCTTTATCAATTACTGCTCAACATTCAATACCTCATCCCCTCAAAACTAATCAATAAACTCCAAGACCTTGGCTACAATGCCTCTTTGTGCAACTGGATCCTCGATTTCCACACTTGCAGACCCCAGTCAGTTCTGATTGGCAACAACATCTCCTCCACAATCTCCATCTGTACAGTGCACCACAAGGCTGTTGCTTAGCTCCCTGCTCTACTCACTTTATACTGACGACTGTGTGGCTAAACAGAGCTCCAATGCCATATTAATGTTTGCTGATGTCACCACTGTCATAGGCTGAATCAAAGTTGGTGATGAATCAGCATACAGGAGAGAGATTGAAAATCTGGCTGAGTGCTGCCACAACAACAACCTCTCACTCAGTGTCAGCAAGAACAAAGAGCTATTTCAGGAGGAAACCAGAGGTCATTGAGCCAGTCCTCATTGGGGGACCAGAGGAGGACAGGGTCAGCAACTTTAAATTCCTCGGTGCTATAATTTCAGAAGATCTGTCCTGGGTCCAGCATGCTAGTGCCATTAAGAAGAAAACACGGCAGTGCCTCTATGCAGTTAGAAGTTTGCAAAGATTCGGCATGTCATGTAAATCTTTAACAAACTTCTATAGGTGTGTGGTGGAGAGTGTACTGACTGGCTGCATCACAGCCTGGTATGGAAGCATCAATGGCCTTGAATGGAAAAGCTTACAAACACTGGCGTATACGGCCCAGTCCATCACAGGTAAAGCCCTCCCCACCACTGAGCACATCTGCAAGGAGCACAGTAGCAGGAAAATATCATCCATCATCAAGGACCCCCACCATCCAGGCCATGCTCTCTTCTCGCTGCTGCCAACATGAAGGAGGTACAGGAGCCTCTGAACGCACACCATCAAATTCAGGAACAGGTATTACCCTTCAACCATCAGGCATTTGAAACAAAGGGGATAACTTCACTCACCCCATCACTGAAATGATTTAGACTCTGGGCTCACTTTCAAAGACTCCAGAACTTGTGTTCTCAATATTTATTGCTTACTCTTATTATTATGCTTTTTTCTTTTTTGCATTTGCACAATTTGTTGTCTTTTGCACATTGGTTGTTTGTCCATCCTGTTGGGTGCAGTTTTTCATTGATTCTATTGTGTTTCTTTGTATTTACTGTGAATGCTCACAAGAAAACAAATCTCAGGGTAGTATATGGTGACATACACAGTATATATTTGATAATAAATTTACTTTGAACTTTACACTCAATATCAATAAGATCAAGGAATTGATTGTGGACTTCAGGAAGGGAAAGTTGAGGGAAGACAAACCAGTCCTCATTGATGTAATGGAAAGGATGAGTAGTTTCAAGTTCCTGGGTGTCAACTTCTTTGAAGATCTATCCTGGGCCCAACATATTGATGCGATTACAAGCAGGCCCAACAGCAACTATATTTCATTCTGCGTTTGAGGAGATTTGGTTTGTCATCAAAAATACTTGCAGATTTCTACGGATATACCGTGGAGAGCATTCTAACTGGTTACATCATCACCTGGTATGGAGAGGCCACTGTACAGGATTGGAAAAGGCTGCAGAGGGTTGCAAACTCAGCCAGTTCCATCATGGGCACTAGCCTCACCACCACTGAGGACATCACAGTGACTCAAGAAGGCAGAATCCAGCACTAAGGACAATCCCTCTTCTTATTGCTACCATCAGGGAGGAGCACAGGAGCCTGAAGATACGCACACTTAATGTTTTAGGAACAACTTCTTCCCCTCCACCATCAGATTTCTGAATAGTCCTCTTTTGCATTATTTATTTATTTTTAATTGTAACAAGTAATTTTTATGTCTTCACACTGTGCTGCTGTTATAAAACAACAAATTTCACAGCATATGTCAGTGATAATAAACCTGATTTTGATTCTGCTGTTCTTGCTTGATTTTGCAGATATGACGTTTATTGAGGAGGGGAACAAGAGCTTAGTCCATTCGTTGGTGAATTTCGAGAAAATGGTGAGGACCCAGCTGGAGTTGACTTGGGAGAGAAGGCAGTTAGTTTATTATTGTCACAGAGACCATAGGATACAAGAGAAGAATTAGGCTATTCAGTGCATCATGATCGATTTATTATCCATCTTAACCCTTTTCCTCTGCCTTCTCCCCATAACCTTTCTTGCTCTGACTAATCAAGAAACTATCAACCTCCGCTTTAAATATACTCAGTGACTTGTCCTCCACAGTTGTCTGTGACAATGAATTCCACAGATTTACCACCCTCTGGCTAAAGAAATTCCTCCTCTTCTGTGTTCTAAATAGACATCCTTCTATTCTGAAGCTGTGCCCTCTGGTCCATAGTAAACACCTTTGCTACGTCCACTCTATCTAGGCCTTTCAATATTCGACAGGTTTCAATGAGATCTCCCATCATTCTTCTAAACTCCAGCGAGTACAGGCCCAGGGCCATCAAATGCTCCTCATACATTAACCCCTTCTTTCCTGGGATCACTCTCATGAACCTGGCTTAAGGCAAATTAGGGTGAATAAATCCTAGGATCTGACAAGGTGTTCACTCGGACCCTGTGGAAGGCAAATGCAAAAATTGCAGGTGCCTGAGCAGAGATATTTATATGATCCTTAGCGACTGGTGAGGTACCAGAGGACTATAGGATAGCTAATGTCGTTCCACTTCAGTAGGACCAACCAGAGTAGGTCTAACACGGTTGGGCACTGAGGAGTGTGGTAGAACAAAGGGATCGGGGAAAAACAGTCCATAATTCATTGAAAGTGGTGACACAGGAAGATAGGGTCATAAAAAAAGTGTTTGGCACATTGGCCTTCATAAATCAAAGTATTGAGTACAGGAGATGGGATACTATGTTGAAGTTGTATAAGATGTTGGTGAGGCCTAATTTGGGGTATTGTTTGCAGTTTAATCACCTACCTAAAAAGAAAGATGTAAATAAGGTTGAAAGAGTACAGAGAAAATTTACAAGGATCTTGCTAGGTCTGGTGGACCTGAGTTATAGGGAAAGATTGAATAGGTTAGGACTTTATTCCTTGGATTGTAGAAGATTGAGAGGAGATTTGAGAGAGGTATACAAAATTATGAGGGGTATAGATAGGGTAAATGCAAGCAGGCTTTTTCCACTGAGGTTGGATGGGACTACAACTAGAAGTCATAGGTTAAGGGTGAAAAGTGAAAAGTTTAAGGGGGACATGAGGGGAAACTTCTTCACTCTGAGGGTTGAGAGAGTGTGGAACAAGCTTCCAGCACAAGTGGTGCATGCAAGCTCAATTTCAACATTCAAAAGAAGTTTGGATAGGTACATGGATAGTAGGGGATATGGAGGACTATGGTCCCAGTGCAGGTCGATGGGACCAGGCTGTTTAAATGTTTTGGCATGGACTAGTTGGGCCGAAGGGCCTGTTTCTGTGCTGTACTTTTTTATGACTCTATAACCTCCTCTTGACCCTTTCCGATGCCAGCACATCCTTTCTTAGATAAGAGACCCAAAATTGCTCAGAATACTCCAAGTGCAGTCTGACCAGTGCCTTAAAAAGCTTCAGCATTACATCCTCGCTTTTATATTCTAGTCCTCTTGAAATGAATGTAACATTGCATTTGCCTTCCTTACCCCTGACTCATCCTGCAAGTTAACATTTAGGAAATCCTGCACGAGGACTTTCAAGTCCCTTTGCATCTCGTATTTTTCAATTTTCTCCATTTAGAAAATACACTATGCCTTTATACCAAACTGCATGACCATACACTTCCCCTCACTGTATTCCATCTACCACTTTTTTACCTATTCTTCTAACCTGTTCAAGTCCTTCTGTAAACTCTCTGCCCCTCCACCTGTCTTCGTATCATCCACAGATTTGGCCACAAAGCCATCAATCCCAGCATCCAAATCATTGACCTATAACATGAAAAGAAGCCATCCCAATACTGACCATTGCAGAACACTACTAGTTACCAGCAGCCTATCAGAAAAGGCCCCCTTTATATCTACTTGTGACTCTTGCCAGTCAGCCAATCTTCTATCCATGCTAGTATCTTTCTTGTAGTATCGTGGGCTGTTACCTTGACCATAAAACATAGGAGCAGAATTAGGCTGTTTGGCCCATCAACCCTGTTCCGCCATTACATCATGGCCGATTTATTATTCCTCTCAATCTCATTCTCCTGCCTTCTCCCTGTAACTTTTGACGCTCTTGCTAATCAAGAACCTATCAACCTCTGCTTTAAATATAACAATGACTTGCCTCCACAGCCGTCTGTGGCAATGAATTCCACAGATTCACTACCCTCTTTCTCATTAGAGCAATCTCACAAATATCCTATTCTGTGCAACCTCTTCTGTATGTCAGGATCCTAAGTCTAGGCGACATCCTGGTAAATCTTTGCTGCATTCTTTTCAGTTTAATGAAATTTTTCCAACAGCACAGTGGCCAAAACTGTCTACAGTACTGCGAGTGTTACAGTTAAAGAAAGTGCAGTGCAGGTAGACAATGAGGTGCAAGGGCCACAACGAGGCAGGTTGCAAGGTCAAGAGTCCAACTTATTGTACAATGGGACTATCCAATTGTCTTATAACAGCGGGGTGGAAGTTGTCCTTGAGCTTGTCTGTAGCATGCTGAGCTGTTTCCACAACTCTCTGCTGTTTTTTTTTCGGTCTTGGCCAGTTCTCAGAAACATAGAACAGAACAGCAAAGGAATAGGCCCTTTGGTCCACAATGTCTCTGCTGAATATAATGCTGACTGATACCTCATTTCTTCAGCCTACACACTGTCCATATCCCTCCATTCCTTGCATATCTGTGAGCCTATCTAAGAGCCTCTTAAACGCCTCTGTCGTATTTGTCTCCACCACCACTCCCGGCAGCACATTCCAGGCACCCACCTCTTCCTGTGTTAAAAACTTGTCCCGCGCATCTTCTTTGAACTTACTCCTTCTCACCTTAAATACATTCCTAATGTTATTAGATATTTCCACCACGGTGAAAAGATACTAGCTGTCTACTCTACTTATGCCTCTCATAATCTTATAAGCCTCCATCACAGGAGTTACCAACCTGGGGTATACAGAGCCCTTGCTTAATGGTATTAAAAAGGTTAGGAACCCCTGCTCTCTCAGGTCTCCCCTCAGCCTCTGTTGCTCCAGAAAAAACAACACAAGTTTGTCCAACCTCTCCTCACGCTCTCTAATCCAGGCAACATCCTGGTGAACTTCTTCTGCACTCTCTCCAAAGCCCCCACCCCTTTCTTGTAATGAGGCATCCAGAACTTAATGCAATGCTCCAGATGTGGCCTCACCAGAGTTTTATAAAACTGCCACGTATGTTAATTTAAAGTTGTATAAGATGTTGGTGAAGCCTAATTTGGAGTATTGTGTGCAGTTCTGGTCACCTACCTACAGGACATTTATGAATAATCTTGAAAGAGTGCAGAGAAAACTTACAAGGATGTTGCCGGGACTTGAGGACCTGAGTTATCGGGAAAGGTTGAATAGCTTAGGACTTCATTTCCTGGGGGGCAGGAGATTGAGGGGAGATTTGATAGAGGTATACAAAATTATGAGGGGTATAGATAGGGTAAGTACAAGCAGGCTTTTTCCATTGAGGTTGGATGAGACTGGAACTAGGAGGTGATGGGTTTGAGGGGAACATTGTAGAGAACTTCTTCACTCAGATGGTGGTGAGGGTGTGGAACGAACTGCCAGCGGAACTGGTGGATGCGGGATCAATTTCAACATTTATAATAAGAGAAATATAGTTAAGTACATGGGTAGTAGGGGTATGGTGGGGCATGATCCAGGTGCAGGTCAATCGGACTAGGCAGAATAATAGTTTGGCCTGGACTAGATGGGCTGAAGGGGCTGTTGTTTCACTGTAGTGCTCTTTGATGCTAAGATAAGGAGGAATTTCTTCGGCCAGAGGGTAGAGAGTCTGCGGGATTTGCTGTCATGCGGTGGGGGGCAGTGGATAGAAAGTCATTGAATATGTGGAAAGCAGAAATGGATGGGTTCTTGATCGATGAGGGGAGATGGTGGTGGAGAACGAGAAAATAACTCAACCATGATTCAATAGCGGAAGAGAGTCAATGAGCCAAATGGCAATGTTCTTCTATATCTTGTGGTCTTCTGCAAAGGGCACTGAGGAGGAAGTGCCACGCTAGGGGGGAGGGAGGAGTCGCGGCGAGGGGTTAGTGCCACACTGTGTTGGGGGTAGCAAGGAGGGAGCACCTTGCTGTGGGTGGGGAGGGGGAGGCGCGGCGAATAGGCAGCGATGCATGTGGGAAGTTAGAGCCACTCTGTGGCAGGGCCATGAGGAGGGAGCACTACCTGTTACTAACCCTCTCCCCTTTGCAGAGAATGTGCGCACAAGTTGCCCGCTTCCTCCGAGATTGTCGACGAAATTACCAAGGTGAGAAGTTTACTCCAGACCATCCCTAGTGGAAGCTGGGGGTTGCGTTTCACCCTGAGGGAGAGATCATAAGACATAGGAGCAGAATTAGGCCATTCACCCCATTGAGTCTGTTCCACCATTCCATCATGGCTGATTTATTTTCCCTCTCAACCCCATTCTCCCGTTTTCTCACTGTAACCTTTGATGGCCTGACTAATCAAGAACCTATTAACCTCCACTTTAAATATATCCAATGACTTGGCCTCCATGGCCACCTGTGACAATGAATTCCACAGATTTGCCACCCTCTGGCTAAAGAAATTCCTCCTCTTCTCTGTATTAAAGGGATGTCCTTCTATAATGAGACTGTGTCCTCTGGTCCTTGACTCACCTACTATAGGGAGCGTCTTCTTCACGTCTACTCTATCAAGACCTTTCAATATTTGGTAGGTTTCAATGAGATTCCCCCCTCATTCTTCTAAACTCCAGTGAATACAGGCCCAGAGCCATCGAACGCTCCTATGTTAACCTTTTAATTCCCAGGTAAATTTTCATGAACCTCTTCTGGACCCCCTCCAATGCCGGCACATCCTTTCTTGGATATCGTGCCCAAAACTGCTCACATTACTTTATATGTGGTCTGACACATTTGACAACCTGAGAGCTCTTGGAACAGAGGTTGTCCTCCCTATATGAGGTACAGGCAGGTCCTGATGTCTCTCCCAGGCGACAGAGGTGCTGGAGCCTGTTCAACCCCTCCTCTCCAGGCACATCCTTCCCCACCATTGGTAGTACCTACAGGAGGCACTGCCTCAAGAAGGTGACATCATAGAGTGACGGGGCACCACAGCACTGAAACAGGCCCTTTGCCCCAGCCTGGTTTTCTACTTACAGATGGACCTAAGCCTTCCATAATGCTCCCGTCCATGCACTTATCTAAGCTTCTGTTGAAATCAAACCTGCATCCATCAGTTATGCTGGTGAAAGGTGGAATGTCCATAGGGTTTTCTTGGCAAAGTACAGAAGTAGATTACCAGGCCTTTCTTCCGCACAGATACTGCTGCTGTCCATGTTGGGACCCGGCTGGGTTTGAACTCAGGACCATCCACCTCGAAGTCCAGTGCTGATGCCAGTACACCACTGGCAGGCCCAATATATGTATATATTTGGTTCATAATATGTATACCTCCATAAGATCTCCCCTCACTCTCCTACGCTCCAGGGAATAAAGTCCTAACCTGGTCAACCTTTCCCTATAACTCGGGTCCTCAAGTCCTGACAACATACTTGTAAATTTTCTCTGTACTCTTTCAAACTCATCGATATCTTTCCTGTAGGTAGGTGACCAGAACTGCACACAAATTCAGGTTCACCAACGTCTTGCACAACTTCAACATAATATCCCAACTCCTGAACTCACTACTCTGATTTATGAAAGCCAATGAGCCAAAAGCTCTCCTGTTTACCCTATCTACATATGAAATGACTTTCAAGGAATTATGGATCTGTATTCCCAGATCCCTCTGTTTTGCTGCACTCCTTAGTGCCCTACTGCTCACCGTGCAAGTCCTAGCCTTGTTTGTCCTTCCAAATTGGAATGCTTCATACTTGATTGCAATGACCTTTTGAATGCACAAGAGCACAAGAATCTGAAAAGAGTAGTGGACTCTGCTCTGTACATCATGGGCAGATCCCTCCCCACCATCAGTAGTGTCTACAGGAGGTGTTGCCTTAAGAAGGCAACATCCATCATCAAAGATCCCCACTATCTTCTCACAGCTCCCATCGGGCAGGAGATACAGAAGCCTGAAGTCCCACACCACCAGGTTCAGGAACAGCTACTTCCCTTCAACCATTCAGTTCCTGAATCAACCGGCACAATTCTGATTACTTCTTCCATACAGCAACACTGTGATCACTCTGCATTACAATGGATTTTGCTCTAATGAGTTCTTCCTTGTACGAAATTGTATATATGTTTTTCCTGCAAATGCTGCTAATCTGATGCTCTGTGCCAGTGATGCCACTGCAAGTAAGATTTTCACTGCACCTGTGCACACATGGACTTGTGCATGTGTGCACTAATCTCCACTTTGTCGTGTTACAGGGAGTGTGGGCAAAATTCCAACAACTTTCACCATCCATGAGAGAATCTATCTGTCCCTAACAGGGAAGGGTATTATTATGAGCTCCCTCATCATTAACTTTGAAGTCACATTACCTCTCCACAGTCTACGGGTCAGGAGTGTGATGGAACACTCCCTACTTGCCCGGGTGGAGTTAATCCATTTACTCCACATCCACCACATTATCTTTCCACTGTCTACAGGTCAGGAGTGTGATGCAAACTCCCCATTTGCCTGGGGTGAGTGTGGCTGTAACAACCCTCGAGAACCTTGACACCGCCCAGGGCAAAGCAAGCTGCTCTATCAGCACCCTTTTCTTTCACCACCTGCACACAGTGACTGCAGCATGCACCGTCTACAAAAATCCCCCAGTCACTCGCTAAGGCTACTCTGACAGAATCTCCAAAATCTCCCACCCAGGAGGAGAGGGTAATGGTGCAGAGGAGCACTCCCTGCCATGGAAAGATATCAACCCTTCTACCACTGTACAATTCCCAGGAAAACTCTCCCTGCCAGTGCGGAAAAATAACACTCCCATTCTGACTTTGTCCATAGCCTCCTCTACTGCCACGATGAAGCCAAACTTGGGGTGGAGGAGCAACAACTCATATTCCATCTGGGTAGCCTCCAACCTCTGGTAATTTCTTCCCCCACCCCTTCTTTTTCCATTCCCCATTTTGGTTTCCCTCTCACCCCTCATCTTCTCTTACCTGCCCATCACCACCTCCTCAGTCTCCTCCTCCTTCCCTCTCTCCTGTGCTCCACTCTCCTATCAGATTCCTCCTTCTTCAGCCCTTTACCTTTTCCACCCATCACCTCCCAGCTTCACACTTCATCCCCCTTCCACACCCATCCACCTTCCTCCTCACTTGGCCTCAACTATCAGCTTGTACTTCTTCCCTTCCCCCACCTAATTCTGGATTCTGCCCACGTCCTTTCCTGTCCTGATGAAGGGCCTTGGTCCAAGCCTTCGACTGTTTATTCCCTTCCATAGATGCTGCCTGACCCGCTCAGCTCGTCCAGCATTTTTGTGTTTGTTGCTCTGGATTTCCAGCATCTGCAGAATTTCTTGTGTGTTTATGAATCAATGGATTTTTATCTTCCTCAACTGCTACAGGCCCAGGTCAGAAATCGATTTCAGACTCTCAGCTCGACACACCGTGTAAAAGATACTCGACAGGTAAGACCAGAAGACAACTGGAGCTGAGTCCACCTCATTCTCCCTTAGCCCCCTCATCGATCAAGAAGATGTCCATCTCTGCCTTCAACACACCCAGTAACTTGCCTCTACAGCCCTCTGTAGCAACGAATCCCACAAATTCACCTCACTCTGGCTGAAGAAATTCTGCTGTCGCATTAAGAACATAGAACATTACAGCACAGTCGAGTTCCTTAGGCTGACAATGTTACAATGACCTTTCAACCTACTTCAAGATCACTCTGACCCTTCCCTTTCTTTTTCTTTCATGCATGTGCCTATCTAGGAATCTCTTAAATGTCCCTAATGTATCTGCCTCTACCAGCACCCCTGGCAGTGAGTTCCAGGCATTTACCATTCTCTGTGTAAAAACACCTACCTCTGACATCTCCTCTATCTATGCTTCTTATCCATGCCTCGTGAGGGACATCCCATCGTTCTGAGGCCGTGCCCTCGGATCCTGGACTCCCACTGATGGGGATATTCTCGCTATGTCTCCTCTCTGCAGGCCTTTCAGTACTTGAGAGATTTCAGTGAGATTCCCTCAACCTCCCTCATCCTTCTGAACTCTACCAAGCACAATCACAGATACATCAAATGCTCATCGTTCTTTTAGATTTTTTTTAGACAACTAGTTTCTAGTGACTGAAACACCGTCAGCAGGGAACACCGCACTGTGTGAGGGGCATTGCGGCGTGAGCACCCTGCTGCAGGATGCACGGTGAAGAAGGAGTGCTACGCTACGGGAAGCGGTGGGAGTGAGAGGAGATTTAACAGTGGAACATTCCTGCTCTTTCAGCCTATGCACAGACCCTCTCAGCCAAGGGAAACCTCGGTGTCCCGTGGGACCTGCGAGAGCTAAAGGCCATAGACAATGAACAGATCCTGTTCCAGCTGTCCCGTGAACTGGAGCCCTGACACCTCGCTGACATCAGTGACACACACCCCGACCCACTCCCTCTGATCAGAGGTTGGGTATGCGGGTGCAACATTTGGGGAGGGGGGCGAAGAGGGAGAGGGTGGAGGTAGAGGAGGAGGAGAAGGGAGGTAGATAGGAGGGAGGGGTAGGGGAGGAGGGAGGTAGGGAGAGGGAGAGGTAGGGAGAGAGAGATAGAAAGAAGTGATGGGAGAGTCAACAGGGTGGTGGTGTAAGAGAGACAGAATGGCCCCAATGAAGTTGAATTATGTTGTGTTCATAGTGAGTGCAGTCCCCTTGTTAGGGCTCAGCTGGGGAGGGGGTGTTGGGGGTAAAATGGAGACTTGTGGGCAACTGGGAAGAGGGAGGAAGAGGGAGCATTGGGGAGAGGAGTAGAGAACATTTTGCTTATTTCATGCTTATGCACTGTGTATTTATAATAAAGACTTTATTTTTGAAAAGTAATCTCATCTTTAAATTCACAGAGCAGTACAGCACAGATACAGGCCCTTTGGTCCAAACAGTCCATGCTGACCCTGCTAGACTCAATTTCCTGCATTCAGCCCATAACCCTCCAAGCCCCTCCCCACCGTGTACCTCTCCAAGTGCTTCTGAAATGACACTATTGTACCTGCCTCAACCACTTCCTCTGGCAGCTCCTTCCATAAACTCACCACCCTGTATGTGGAAAAAATTACCCCTCAGGTCCCTTTTAAATCTTTCCCCTCTCATCTTAAACCTACGGCTCCGAGTTTTGTACTCCCTTACCCCGGGGAGAAGACTGTTACTGTCCACCTTCTCTTTGCTTCTCACATTTTTAACCGTTTCTATAATGTCACCCCTATTCTCCTACATTCCACAGAATAAAGACCGAGCCTGAACAATGTCTCCCTATAACTCAGACCCTCTCGACCCTCTGAACAACCTCTCCCTATAACTCAGACCCTCTGGGGTGACTCTCCTCTCGCCCTTTCCAGTTTAACTACGTCTTTCCTACGACAGGGTGACCAGAAACTGTACACAGTACTCCCAGTGTGGTCCCTCCATCGACTTGTACAACTGCAACATAATGTGCCAACTCCTGACTATTGAAGGCCAGCATGCCAGACACCTTCACCCCCCTGTCTACCTGTGACACCACTCCACTCTCAACGAATGATACACTTGTACTCCTCGGTCCCTCTGTTCCATCAACTCCCCTGGTACTATGAATGTGTCGTGGGGTGGAGGGAAACACGAGTCCTACGGAGTTCACAGGAACACAGGCCTTTGACCCACGATGTCGTACTGAACTTTTCACTTACACCAACATCGATCTAACCCTTACCTCCCACATAGCCCTCCATTTTTCTTCCACCCATGTGCTATCATTCAATCCATATCTAAGAGTCTAATGTATCTCTTACCACCACCCCTAGCAGGGTGTTCCATGTACCCACCACTGTCTTAAAAAAAACTTACCTCTGACATCACCCTATACGATCCTCAAATTCCTTTAAACAGATGTCCTCTAGAATTAGCTATTCCCACTCCATCTCTGCCACTTTTCATGACACCTCTCATTCTCCTTCACTCCAGAGAAAATCTCTAGCACACTCAACCCATCCTCACAAGACATGCTCTCTAATCCAGGCAGCACCCTGGTAAATCTCCTGTTCACTCTCTCTAAAGTTTCCATATCTTTCTGATAATGAGGGACCAGAACTGAACACAACAGAACCAGTCCCATGTGTGGACCAATGAAGGTCTTACAGAGCTGTACCAGTACCTTGTGGCTCTTGAATGCAGTCCCACAACTTATGAAGGCCAACACACATCTTCGTAACACCTTATCAACTTGTGCAGCAACTTTGAGGGATCTATCATTGTGGATGCCAAGATCCCTGTGCCTCTGCACTGCTAAGAATCCTGTCATTAACCCTGTATTCTGCCTTCAAGTTTGACCTTCCAAAGCGAATCACTTCACACTTCTCTGAGCGAACAGGAATCTGTACCACAACACCAGATGAGCTGGAGATGGGAAGATCTGCATGATGAGAGAATCCACATCCCCAGGGGTCTCCCTGCAATTCCGAAGGTGGACTTAATCAAAATTTTCAACAGGTTGCTGGGGGAAGAGAGCAGACGCTTCCCACTCTGTGGATAAGAGTTCACTTAGGTGTTGAGAGTTTATTAAGTGCAGAACAGTTGAAGAAATGGATCTAAACCAACAGACCCAACCAAAAATATAAGAGTGTTTTATTAAAAATTTTCACTTTAATCGCTGGTAATATGGATACTACAGATCTAGGGTCAAACCAGACTTTATACAAAAAAAAGAAAAACAAAGACTTTTTTTTCCAACATTATTACATAGTCATACAGATTTTTTAAAAAATTGAAAAATAAAACAATGAATTATACACTAAAAGAGATATACACTTACTAAGGTGGCTTAGGGATGTGATACACTGGGGGGAGGGGGAGAGAGGAGTAAGAGGGTCTCTAGGGAGACAGCAGGGCAGTGGGATTAGTTTGGCGACTGACACAGGGCGGCGAGACTAGTTTGGGGACTGACACGGGGCTGTGGAGAGACAGCGGAGCTGTGGGATTAGTTTGGGAACTGACACAGAACTGTGGGGAGAGAGCAGGGCAGTGGGATTAGTTTGGGGTCTGACATAAGGCTGTGGGGAGGGAGCAGGACAGTGGGATGAGTTTGGGGACTGAAACGGGACAGTGAGATTAGTTTGGGAACTGACATGGGGATGTGGGGAGAGAGTGGGGCAGTGGGAATAGTTTGGGGACTGACATGGGGATGTGGGAGAGCAGGGCAGTGGAATTAGTTTGGGAACTGACACAGGCAGGGCTGTGGGGAGAGAGCAGGACAGTGGGATTAGTTTGGGAACTGACACAGGGATGTGGGAAGAGGGCAGACAATACCCTCCCCACTTCTGGGTTTGAGAAGGGAGTGAAAAAGTGTGGTCTTCACATCTGTAGGTGCATGACAGGGGAAGAAAAAGAAATTCATCATGATT
This sequence comes from Mobula hypostoma, assembly GCF_963921235.1. Classification (NCBI taxonomy): domain Eukaryota; kingdom Metazoa; phylum Chordata; class Chondrichthyes; order Myliobatiformes; family Myliobatidae; genus Mobula; species Mobula hypostoma. The sequence goes on along the minus strand of NW_026948165.1, from coordinate 409,552 downwards.
TTAAAAATATATATATATTTACATGATTAATAATGGCTGTACACTTATCCACCCTCACAATGATGCACCCTGAAGCACACAGATTCCCGCGCACAGTTCTTCCATGGACATCGGAAGCTGTCTCCCTGCCCTCAGATCCCACTCTGTGCCGCAGAGAAAAATTACAAATAGTTTCCTTTTTTTAATATATATATTTTTTTCTAACATTTTTTACTAAAAAAACAGCAAAAATAAATCTCTTCCATCAAACTGAAGGCAGGTGACTAGCCCTCATCGCCACTGATTTCCCCCTTCCCCAGACTGTACAAAATAGACCCAAGATAATCTGTTCTTTTGTTCTCCCCTCTTTGCATGTCTTTTAAAAACATAGGATTTAAACAGAACCAGCTGACTCCCATCTTAATGGCAGGAAGGGACAGGGGTTGGAAAATGCCACCCATACCCCCACCTTTGCTATGACTCTGTAATTCTCGTGGAGCACAATTAATGCAACATGATTCCATAAGACTGGCAGCAAACATGACAGGAAGATTTCGAGGGGCAGCTAACCTGCATCTGAGGTGGGGGAGTGGCTGTGGAGGGGTGAGGTCTTGGTTTGTGACTCACCCTTGCTCAAACGCCAAGGGATGCAGTCTCCCTCCATACTGAATCTCTCTCATACACACCACCCATACACACACTCTCCGACTCTTCCCTCACACACACTCCCCTCTCTCCCCCATCTCACCCCCTCTTTTCATCTCTCTCTAGCATCTCTTTCTCTCCCCTCTGTCTCCCCCCAACTTCCTTAAGTGGCCTCAATCGACCCTCCCTAATGGAGGTGAATCATTTTAATTATTGTTTAAGAGCCAATCTTTTTAAATTTTAGTACACAGAGAATACAAAAAGCGCAAAAGCATCTGCCCTTATTTAAATAACCAGATTATCTTAAGCATCATCTCAAGAGATTTCATTTATCATTTGAAAGTAAAAACAGAGGGAAGGCTGTGAGCTTTCAGCAGTAAGGCTTCTCTCTGCAGGAGCAAGTCTGTTGCTCAGCTGGTTTGCCATGAGTTTAGTAAATTTGACCCCCACCTTCTACGACCACCACAAGCAGTGAGATCGCTCCCCTCAGCCCCGGCTGCAGGTCGGAACAGCACAAGTAAAGGGTCAGGTTGCAGAGGGCTCTCCCTGCCCCTGTCCAGCCAATCAGGAGACCTCGGGACATCTTGAGAGGGTGAAGGAGTTGGAGAGAAAACGAGCGGGAGAGATTAGAGAGGGAAAGTGAGGGAGAGTGGGGAGTGGAAAGAGAGAAGTGAGAGGAGAGAGAAACTGAGAGGGAGAGAGAGACAGAGAGTCAGAGGGAGGGAGAGCTTCAGAGTGTGCGGCTGCAGGCCTCCTAACCCCCACAAATCCACTCCCTACTCTGTAGGGCCTGACTGCCAAAACACAGCTCCCCCAATCAACCCCTGCGCCCCACTGTGCACTCAGTAGCCATTCCCACTGATGTTGATGGTCTGGAGGTCTGATACCTGCATGATGCTGATACTGCGAGCCCCAGGCTGGGCAGAGGCAGCCCCTCCGCCAACCCCTCCTCCTCTTCCATTCCCCCCCCCTGCACCTCCAGTGGCCGGTGCCCCCACCAGCTGGGTGATCCCATCCGGAGTGACCGTCTCTACCACCATGCCGGTAGCCGAAATGAGAGGGGTGCCCAGGGGAGGTAGGGGGGCTCCATCTGTGGAGCCGGCAGCACCCACCAGCACTGCTGCGCCCCCTCCACCTCCTGCGCCGCCGCCTTTCTTGTTCTGATGAGTCTTTATGTGCTTGGAGAGGTGGTCACTCCGCATGAAGCGCTTGGGACACTGGGTGCAGGCAAACTTCTTCTCACCTGTGGAGGGAGAGGGAAGGGGAGTGAGTGGGGGGAGGTGGTTATATAGTGGGGCGGTGAGGAGAGGAGGAGAGGAGGGAGGGAAAGAAGTAAATGAATGGCTGTCAGCCCATCACCCCACAAACCCCTCTTCGCCTGAACTGGACACGCAACCCCACCCCCCCGCCACTCCCTGCCCAGCCATCCTGTCTGCTCTGTGCCCGGTCTCACCCCCACCCGCACCATACCCTTGCCAAAGGGAACGAAGATGGTGGAAATGTTTCCTGAGCCCAACTGCCAGCACTGCCATGCCCTGCTGTTCCCTTGATGGACAAGATCAGGCGGAGTGGAAATAACACACTCACACACACAGCGCACCCCCACCCCCGCCCCCGCCACACCTTCCCCGGCCCAGCCTGCTGCATACTCACCCGTGTGTGTGCGTTTGTGCCGCTGCAGCTCATCGGAACGCGTGAACCGCTTGCCGCAGAAGAGCCAGTTGCAGACAAAGGGCCTCTCGCCCGTGTGCCACCGCAGGTGGGCTCGCAGGTGGGAGGTCTTGCCATACACCTTGCCACAGCCCACAATGTGGCAGATGTGCTGCTTCTTGCGACCGGGGTCTCCTGAGCCTCTGTCAGGCAAGGAGGGAGTAAAACACAGGGTAGAGGTGGTGAGAGGGGAGAGATACATGGTAAGTGAGAAAGGCCAGGGTGTGGGGGGCAGGACATAGATGCATCGATGGAGAGTGGAAGGTGAGACAAGACAAAGGGAGGGAGACAATGAGAGGAAAAGGTGAGAGAACGGGAGAAAATAAGAAAAAGATAGGGATAGAGGAGAGCGGGGGGGTGAGTGGGATTCAGGGAGGAACAGAGAAAAGAAGACATGAGGAGGAGGAAAGTTGGAAAGAGAGAGGTGGAGGGGGACAGAGAGAGGAAGGGGGCTGGACAGAGTGCAAGAGATGCTGGAAGTTACAAGGAGGAACAGAGAGGAATCAGGAGGAGGAGGTCAGAGAAATGGACAAAGGGACACAGAAAGAGAGCGAGGAGAGAGCCAGGGAGTGGGCGGGTGCAGGGAGCTGCAAAGACGGAGAGACAGGGCGGTATAGAAAGTAATGGACAACATGAGACAGGAGGGATGGGGGCAGGGGGATGGGGTGTGGGGCAGTGCAGGGAGAGAGAAAGGAGAAAGGGGGAGAAGGGAGGGGAGGGAGAGACAGAGGTGCGGAGGGGCAAGACGGAGGGGAGGGGAGGCGAAGGGGTATGGGTGATGTGGAGGGGTACAGGGGTACAGATGGTGTGGAGGAGAGAGGGGGAACGGTGGGTGCAGAGGGGGGAAGAAGGGGTAAAGGGAAGAGAGAGAAGGAAACAGGAAGCTGAAGACGACAGAGCAATGGACAGTGGCAGAGAGAGAGAGAGAGACAGAAGAGCCTGAACAGGGATGCCCCAGACCCAGGGAAACCACCAGAGGCAACTTGGGCACTCACCTCCCTTCTGACTCCTTGCAATTGGGGCAGGTACAGGCTTCCCTTCTCAGCCTGCGGCCGGGCTCTGGGCTGGCCTCCCCTTCATCCATCTGCGTCCCATCCTCGATGGAATCCCCAACAGCAGGATTAATGTTCAACTGTGACGTGTGATCTGTGGGGAGGGGAAAGAAAGTGAGGGCTGGGCCAGAAGGTACATGGGTGGAGAGGACAGAGGCGTGTTTGAGGTCAAAACGACAAAGGGAACAGAAGACACCAAAACACACGTCTGGACACCCTGCAAATACCAACATACATACACACACACACACACACACTCACTCACTCACTCCCCAGGACCCCCCTGCAAATACCAACACACACACACACACACACTCACTCCCCAGGACCCCCCTGCAAATACCAACACACACACACACACGCACACACACACACTCACTCCCTGGGTACCCCTGTAAATAGCTATACACACATACTCCCAGGAACTGCCTGAACATACCTATAGACAGACAGACAGACACACACTCACTCCCCGGGACCCCCTGTAAATACCGATACACACACACATAGACATATTCACTCTCTGGGACCCTCTGTAAGTACTGACACTCACACACTCACTCACTCCCCGGGACCCCCTGTAGATACCCACACACTCAAAATCACCGGGACCCCCTGTAAGTACACACACTCACAGCCACTCCCTGGGACCCCCTGAAAATAATCACACACATACATATACACACACACACACACACACACAACCCAGGACCCCCTGTAAATACCCGCCCCTCCCTACACACACACACTCTCCCTGGAACCCTCTGTAAATACCAACACACTGCCCAGGACCCCTTGTTAGTACCTGTAAACAGAGGACACACTCCTGGGGATCCCCTGTGAACAGAGGACACACTCCTGGGGACTCACTGTAAATACCAACACACAAACGGCCAGGAAATTCGCAAGTGCTACTCGGGATGGTTTAAGTTAGTTTGGCAAGGGGATTGGAGATGAACACCAGGTCATAAAAATAGAGCAATGGTGAGGAAGGTAGATATCAGGCTGAGTAAAAACAAGCAGGAGCAAAATAATAGTTTCGATGGGCCAGATAGTTTGATGTGTGTACCTTAATGCTAGGAGTATTATGGGTAAAGGTGATGAATTCAGAGCATGGATCAGTACATGGTACTATGATGTTGTGGCCACTACAGAGACTTGGGACCCTCTTAGTGCAAGAGGTTCAGACGGGAGAGAGTTTGCCAAGTGCATCCAGGAGGGTTTGTTAAATCAATATGTGGGCGATCCAACCGGAGGAGGGGCTGGTGTTGGGTAATGAGCCTGGCCAGGTGACCCACCTTTCAGTGGGTAAACAGTTAGGAAACTGTGACCACAGCTCTTTCAAGTTTAAGATAGCTATAGATAAGAGTAAGTATGGACCTTGCGAGAGAGTATTAAACTGGAGCAAGACAAATTATGAGAGCATTAGGCAGGAACTAGAGAGAGTTCATTGGAAAGAGGTGTTTTTGGGCAAGTTCACACGTGGATAGTATTTAAAGACCAACTTCACACAGGTACGTTCCAGTTAGAAGGAAGGACAAGGACAGGAAGGTAACAGAACCCTGGATTGTCGAGAGAGCGGATGAATTTAGTTAAGAAAAGGAGAAGTATGTAAATCTTAGGAAGCTGGAACCAAACAGAGCCCTAGAGGATTATAAAGCAGCCAGAAAAGAACTCAACAATGGAATTAGGGAAGCCATAAGGGGCCTTGGCAAGCAGGATTAAGGTGAACCCTAAGTCATTCTATACATACATCAAGGGCAAGAGGATACCTCAGAAGAGAGTGGGACCGCTCAGTGATAAAGGGGGTTACGTTTGCTTGGACGTGGAGGATGTGGGTGAAGTCCTTATTGATTACTCCACATCAGTATTTAACCAAGGAGAAGGATGTGGAGGAGAGGGACAACAGTTCTGAGGGTATTGACATACTGGGGCATTTTGATGCACAGGAGGTGGTTGTGTTGGATCTCTTAAAGAGCATTGAAGTAGATAAGCCCTTAAGTTATTGAGAGAGGTAAGAGAAGAGATGGCTGGGGCCTTGACCAATATCTTTGTGTCCTCTAGCCACAGATGAGGTCCTGAAGGATTGGTGAGTAGCTAATGTTGTTCCATTGTTCAAGAAGGGAACCTGGGATAATCCTGGAATCTATAGACCGGTGAGTCTCATGCCAGTGATAAGGAAATTACTGTGGAGAAAACTTAGGGATAGGATTTATAAGCATTTGGAAAACCATGGCCTAATTAGGAAGAGTCAGCATGGCTTTGTGCAGGGCAAGTCATGACTCAAACTTGATTGAGATTTTTGACAAAGTGATGAGGGTGACTGATGAAGGTAGAGCTGCAGATGCTGTCTACGAGGTGTTTGATAAGCTCCCTTACGGGAGGCTCATCCAGAAGATTAAGATGCATGGCAAGTGCAGTGAATTGGCCGTTTGGATTCGGAATTGGCTTGCCCATAGAAGACAGAGGGTGATGGTCGAAGGGATTTATTCTCGCTGGAGGTCTGTGCTTAGTCGTGTTCCACAGGGATCTGTACTGGGACCTCTGCTGTTTATGGTGTATATAAATGACCTGGATGAAATATAATGGGTGGGTTAGTAAGTTTGCAAATGATATGAAGATTTGTGGTGTTATGGATAGTGTAGAAGACTGGCAAAGAACACAGCAGGATATAGATCAGTTGCAGATATGGGTGGAGAAATGGCAGATGGAGTTTATCCCGGCCAAAGGTGAGGTGTTGCATCTTGGTAGGTAAAATACAAACAGACGGTACACGGTTAAGAGCAAAATCCTTAACAGTGTTGATAAGCAGAGAAAACTTAAGGTGCAAGTTCACAGCTCCCTGAAAGTGACTACACAGGTTGATAAGGTTGTTAAGAAGTCATATGGCTTGCTTGCCTTTATTAGTTCAGCTACTGAGCTCAAAAGTCAGGAAGTTATGTTGCAGCTTCATGAAATTTTAGTTTGGCCACATCTGGAGTATTACACACAGTTCTGGCTGCCCCATCACAGGAAGGGTGTGGGGGCTTTGGAGAGGGTGCAGAAGAGGTTCACCAGAATGCTGCCTGGATTAGAGGGCGTGAGCTATCATGAGAGGGTGGACAAACTAGTGTTGTTTTCTCTGGAGTGGCAAAGGCTGAGGGGAGACCTGAGAGAGGTTTGTAAGATTATGACAGGCATAGATTGAGTAGACACACAATATCATTTTCCAAAGGTTGAAACATCTAACACCAGAGCACAAGCATTCAAGATGAGAGATGCTAAGTTCAAAGGAGATGTGAGGGGCAAGCTTTTTAAAAAAACATAGAGAGAGGTGGGTGCCTGGAATGCACTGCTCAGGGTGATGGTGGAGGGAGAACCATTAGAGACTTTTAAAGGCTATTTAAATTGAGACATGAATGTGAGGAAAATGGAAAGATATTGACATTGTGGAGGCAGAAGGGATTAGTTTACACTCGCCTTTATCTCTGTAATTAAAGCAGGACTGATTTGAGATCACCGCCAAACCCAGCCTCCTCAAAATGGGAATAACAAGTCGCTCTCCCTACCTGCAGCTCCAGCAATGGTGACCGGAATGCCCTGGAGCTGATGCACCTGGATTCCAGAAGCTCCCAGCGCGCTGAGGTTAATGGTCTGCAGACCCGGCAGGCTTGAGATCTGGGCAGCACTGACTGTCAATGTCCCTGGCGCTGCCATTGCAGCTGAGGAAGAGGAGGAGGGAGAGGAGCAGGAGGGAGAAGAGGAGGAGGATACAGCGGCAACAATGGAGCCACCCACCCCTGCTACTCCCAGACCCTGGGCCAAGGGGAGGCCCTGGATGGTGATGGCCTGGCTCCCCACCCCTCCCATGGCTCCCGGCTGCTGCTGTTGAGGGGCCTGCAACTGAATGGCCTGCCAGCAGCCCAACTGCCCTGGTAGGGAGAGGGCGGGGGCCCGGAGGATGAGGGGTCCGGCTGAGCCAGAGACAGCCTGGAGCTGTAGGCCCTGGAGGGCCTCCTGCGACAGGTGCTGGGTGGGGAAGGGCTGCCCCTGGATGATCTGAGGCTGCAAGAGGATCTGGGGGGATGCTTGAGGTGGCTGCTGCTGCTCCCCATGCGATGAGGAAGCCGCCCCACCTCCACCTCCCCCCCCTCCATCTGTGTCGAGCTGAACTGCAGATGTCTGGGACGGTGTCTGGGGAGCCGTCAGGTTCCCAACAGGGACCAGGGCTACATTGCCGTTGAGGTTGATGGGGAGGTTGGCCAGGAAGGGGCCTCCTCCTCCTGCCACTCCACCTCCCACTCCAGTTGCCCCCGCTACAGCCCCCGGGCGGATCTGGAGAGCAGGCAAGGCAGCCAGAAGCCCAGCTGAGGTGGCTGGGAGTGAGATGGGGGGTCGAGAGGAGGCGGAGGTTGAGGAGGGAGGGGGCGATGAGGTGGCGGAGGGGTTTGCCACCAACTGGTACTGTAGGTGGGAGGAGGAGGATGGACTCAGCAGCTGTTGGGGCAGAAGGTAGAGGCCATTCTTGCCTTCAGATGGCCTCCCCCCAGAGTCGCTCTCATCTCCCTCACCAATCCTCTCCTCCTCTCCACACTCCTCCTTGGGGATCTGCTCAATGGCTTGGGCCATGGTGGGGATGATCATTTGCCAGCCATTGGCAGTCTGGGTGATCTGGGCGGTGCTGAGGTCGAGCTGGGGTGCAGGGCGGGGGGCATCCGGCTCTGCTGGGGACCCTACCCCGGCCTCAGTGTCACCGACCTCCACCCCTCCCTCTGAGGGTGGTTCTAGTCGGCTGCAAGTGGCGGCCAGCAAGGCCAGGGGTGAGGGCTGGGAGTCCTGTGGAGAGAGAGCGAGACAGAGACAGAGAGGCGTGTAAGACAAACCAGGACTTCCAGCAAGGTGGGGACAGAGGAGGGGTTCACGGAGACGGGGAGGAGTCCGCACTGCGCTGACCTACCCACTGCCCCTCCTGCAGCGCATCCCAGTGCGAGTGAGACAGAGAGAGACAGAGAGAGAGAGAGAGAGAGAAAGAGAGCACGCAGCAGAGGGAGGGAGGGAGAGAGCACGTGTGTGACAGAGGGAGAAAGAGAGCATACAACAAGGGGGGAGAGAGAGAGTGCGAGCGAGAGGGGAGAGAGAAAGAGAGCACGCGACAGAGGGAGGGAGGAAGAGAGAGTGCGCGCGTGTTACAGAGGGAGAAAGAGAGCACACGACAGGGGAGGAGAGAGAGAGCACGAGCGAGGGGGGTGAGAGACAGCATGTGCGCACAAGAGGGGAGAGAGAGAGCGTGACAGCAAGAGAGAGAGGGAGAGAGCGCGACGGCGAGAGGGAGAGAGCGCAACAGCGAGAGAGGGAGAGCGCGTGACAGCGAGAGAGAGAGAGGGAGAGAGCGCGACAGCGAGAGAGAGAGAGGGAGAGGGCACGACAGCGAGAGAGGGAGAGAGCGCAACAGCGAGAGAGAGGGAGAGAGGGAGAGAGCGCAACAGCGAGAGAGAGGGAGAGAGGGAGAGAGCGCGACAGCGAGAGAGGGAGAGAGCGCGACAGCGAGAGAGAGAGGGAGACAGCGCAACAGTGAGAGAGAGAGGGAGAAGGCGCAACAGCGAGAGAGAGGGAGGGAGAGGGCGCGACAGCGAGAGAGGGAGAGAGCGCAACAGCAAGAGAGAGGGAGAGAGGGAGAGAGCGCGACAGCGAGAGAGAGAGGGAGACAGCGCAACAGTGAGAGAGAGAGGGAGAAGGCGCGACAGCGAGAAAGAGGGAGGGAGAGAGCGCAACAGCGAGAGAGGGAGAGAGCGCAACAGCAAGAGAGAGGGAGAGAGGGAGAGAGCGCGACAGCGAGAGAGGGAGAGCGCGTGACAGCGAGAGAGAGAGAGGGAGAGAGCGCGACAGCGAGAGAGAGAGAGGGAGCGACAGCGAGAGAGAGAGAGGGAGAGGGCACGACAGCGAGAGAGGGAGAGAGCGCAACAGCGAGAGAGAGGGAGAGAGGGAGAGAGCGCGACAGCGAGAGAGGGAGAGAGCGCGACAGCGAGAGAGAGAGGGAGACAGCGCAACAGTGAGAGAGAGAGGGAGAGAGCGCAACAGCAGGAGAGAGGGAGAGAGCGCGACAGCGAGAGAGGGAGAGAGCGCGACAGCGAGAGAGAGAGAGCGCGACAGCGAGAGAGGGAGGGAGAGAGTGCGACAGCGAGAGAGGGAGAGAGCGCGACAGCAAGAGAGAGAGAGGGAGAGAGCGCGACAGCGAGACAGGGAGGGAGAGAGCGCGACAGCGAGAGAGGGAGGGAGAGAGCGCGACAGCGAGAGAGGGAGGGAGAGAGCGCGACAGCGAGAGAGGGAGAGAGAGCGCGATAGCGAGAGAGGGAGAGAGCACGACAGCGAGAGAAGGAGGGAGAGAGCGCGACAGCGAGAGAGGGAGGGAGAGAGCGCGACAGCGAGCGAGGGAGAGAGCGCGACAGCGAGAGAGGGAGAGAGCGCGACAGCGAGAGAGGGAGGGAGAGAGCGCGACAGCGAGAGGGAGGGAGCGCGACAGAGAGAGGGAGAGAGCGCGACAGAGAGAGGGAGAGAGCGCGACAGCGAGTGAGAGAGGGAGAAAGTGCGACAGCGAGAGGGGAGAGAGAGAGCGCGACAGCGAGAGAGGGAGGGAGAGAGCGCGACAGCGAGAGGGAGGGAGAGAGCGCGACAGCGAGAGAGGAAGAGAGGGAGAGAGCGCGACAGCGAGAGAGGGAGGGAGAGAGCGCGACAGCGAGAGAGGGAGGGAGAGAGCGCGACAGCGAGAGAGGGAGGGAGAGAGCGCGACAGCGAGAGAGGGAGGGAGAGAGCGCGACAGCGAGAGAGGGAGAGAGAGCGCGACAGCGAGAGACAGAGGGAGAGAGAGAGCGCAACAGCGAGAGAGGGAGAGAGCGCGACAGCGAGAGAGGGAGAGAGGGAGAGAGCGCGACAGCGAGAGAGGGAGACAGCGCGACAGCGAGAGAGAGAGGGAGACAGCGAGAGACAGAGGGAGAGAGAGCGCAACAGCGAGAGAGGGAGAGAGCGCAACAGCGAGAGAGAGGGAGAGAGGGAGAGAGCGCGACAGCGAGAGAGGGAGAGAGCGCGACAGCGAGAGAGAGAGGGAGACAGCGCAACAGTGAGAGAGAGAGGGAGAGAGCGCAACAGCAGGAGAGAGGGAGAGAGCGCGACAGCGAGAGAGAGAGAGGGAGAGGTCACGACAGCGAGAGAGGGAGAGAGCGCAACAGCGAGAGAGAGGGAGAGAGGGAGAGAGCGCAACAGCGAGAGAGGGAGAGAGGGAGAGAGCGCGACAGCGAGAGAGGGAGAGAGCGCGACAGCGAGAGAGAGAGGGAGACAGCGCAACAGTGAGAGAGAGAGGGAGAAGGCGCAACAGCGAGAGAGAGGGAGGGAGAGGGCGCGACAGCGAGAGAGGGAGAGAGCGCAACAGCAAGAGAGAGGGAGAGAGGGAGAGAGCGCGACAGCGAGAGAGAGAGGGAGACAGCGCAACAGTGAGAGAGAGAGGGAGAAGGCGCGACAGCGAGAAAGAGGGAGGGAGAGGGCGCGACAGCGAGAGAGGGAGAGAGCGCAACAGCAAGAGAGAGGGAGAGAGGGAGAGAGCGCGACAGCGAGAGAGGGAGAGCGCGAGACAGCGAGAGAGAGAGAGGGAGAGAGCGCGACAGCGAGAGAGAGAGAGGGAGCGACAGCGAGAGAGAGAGAGGGAGAGGGCACGACAGCGAGAGAGGGAGAGAGCGCAACAGCGAGAGAGAGGGAGAGAGGGAGAGAGCGCGACAGCGAGAGAGGGAGAGAGCGCGACAGCGAGAGAGAGAGGGAGACAGCGCAACAGTGAGAGAGAGAGGGAGAGAGCGCAACAGCAGGAGAGAGGGAGAGAGCGCGACAGCGAGAGAGTGCGACAGCGAGAGAGGGAGAGAGCGCGACAGCGAGAGAGAGAGAGCGCGACAGCGAGAGAGCGAGGGAGAGAGTGCGACAGCGAGAGAGGGAGAGAGCGCGACAGCAAGAGAGAGAGAGGGAGAGAGCGCGACAGCGAGACAGGGAGGGAGAGAGCGCGACAGCGAGAGAGGGAGGGAGAGAGCGCGACAGCGAGAGAGGGAGGGAGAGAGCGCGACAGCGAGAGAGGGAGAGAGAGCGCGATAGCGAGAGAGGGAGAGAGCACGACAGCGAGAGAAGGAGGGAGAGAGCGCGACAGCGAGAGAGGGAGGGAGAGAGCGCGACAGCGAGCGAGGGAGAGAGCGCGACAGCGAGAGAGGGAGAGAGCGCGACAGCGAGAGAGGGAGGGAGAGAGCGCGACAGCGAGAGGGAGGGAGCGCGACAGAGAGAGGGAGAGAGCGCGACAGAGAGAGGGAGAGAGCGCGACAGCGAGTGAGAGAGGGAGAAAGTGCGACAGCGAGAGGGGAGAGAGAGAGCGCGACAGCGAGAGAGGGAGGGAGAGAGCGCGACAGCGAGAGGGAGGGAGAGAGCGCGACAGCGAGAGAGGAAGAGAGGGAGAGAGCGCGACAGCGAGAGAGGGAGGGAGAGAGCGCGACAGCGAGAGAGGGAGGGAGAGAGCGCGACAGCGAGAGAGGGAGGGAGAGAGCGCGACAGCGAGAGAGGGAGAGAGAGCGCGACAGCGAGAGACAGAGGGAGAGAGAGAGCGCAACAGCGAGAGAGGGAGAGAGCGCGACAGCGAGAGAGGGAGAGAGGGAGAGAGCGCGACAGCGAGAGAGGGAGAGAGCGCGACAGCGAGAGAGAGAGGGAGACAGCGCAACAGTGAGAGAGAGAGGGAGAGAGCGCAACAGCAGGAGAGAGGGAGAGAGCGCGACAGCGAGAGAGTGCGACAGCGAGAGAGGGAGAGAGCGCGACAGCGAGAGAGAGAGAGCGCGACAGCGAGAGAGGGAGGGAGAGAGTGCGACAGCGAGAGAGGGAGAGAGCGCGACAGCAAGAGAGAGAGAGGGAGAGAGCGCGACAGCGAGACAGGGAGGGAGAGAGCGCGACAGCGAGACAGGGAGGGAGAGAGCGCGACAGCGAGAGAGGGAGGGAGAGAGCGCGACAGTGAGAGAGGGAGAGAGAGAGCGCGACAGCGCGACAGAAAGAGAGAGAGAGGGAGAGAGCGTGACAGCGAGACAGGGAGGGAGAGAGCGCGACAGCGAGAGAGGGAGAGAGCGCGACAGTGAGAGAGGGAGGGAGAGAGCACGACATCGAGAGAGGGAGAGAGTGCGACAGCGAGAGAGAGAGGGAGACAGCGCGACAGCGAGAAAGGGAGGGAGCGCGACAGAGAGAGAGAGAGAGAGCACGACAGAGAGGGAGAGATAACGCAACAGAGAGGGAGAGATAACGCAACAGAGAGGGAGAGAGCGCGACAGCGAGAGAGGGAGGGAGAGAGCGCGACAGCGAGAGAGGGAGGGAGAGAGTGCGACAGCGAGAGAGGGAGGGAGAGAGCACGACATCGAGAGGGAGAGAGTGCGACAGCGAGAGAGAGAGGGAGACAGCGCGACAGTGAGAGAGGGAGAGAGCGCGACAGCGAGAGAGAGAGGGAGACAGCGTGACAGCGAGGGGGAGAGAGCGCAACAGAGAGAGAGAGAGCGCGATAGCGAGAGAGCGCGACAGCGAGAGAGGGAGGGAACGCGACAGAGAGAGAGAGCGCGACAGAGAGAGGGAGAGAGCGCGACAGCTAGAGAGGGAGGGAGAGAGCGTGACAGCGAGTGAGGGAGGGAGAAAGCACGACAGCGAGAGGGGAGAGAGAAAGCGCGACAGAGAGAGGGAGAGAGTGCGACAGCGAGAGAGAGAGCGAGACAGCGCGACAGCGAGAGAGGGAGGGAGCGCGACAGAGAGAGAGAGCGCGACAGAGAGGGGGAGAGAGCGCAACAGAGAGGGGGAGAGAGCGGAACAGAGAGGGAGAGAGCGCGACAGCGAGAGAGGGAGGGAGAGAGCGCGACAGCGAGAGAGAGAGCGCAACAGAGGGAGAGAGCGCGACAGCGAGAGAGGGTGGGAGAGAGCGCGACAGCGAGAGAGAGAGGGAGAGAGCGTGACAGCAAGAGAGAGGGAGAGAGCACGACAGCGAGAGAGGGAGAGAGCACGACAGCGAGAGAGGGAGAGCGCTTGACAGCGAGAGAGAGAGAGGGAGAGAGCGCGACAGCGAGAGAGAGAGAGGGAGAGGGCGCGACAGCGAGAGAGAGAGAGGGAGAGGGCGCGACAGCGAGAGAGAGAGAGGGAGAGGGCGCGACAGCGAGAGAGAGAGAGAGGGAGAGGGCGCGACAGCGAGAGAGAGAGGGAAAGGCGCGACAGCGAGAGAGAGGGAGGGAGAGGGCGCGACAGCGAGAGAGGGAGAGAGCGCGACAGCGAGAGAGAGAGGGAGACAGCGCAACAGTGAGAGAGGGAGGGAGAGAGCGCGACAGCGAGAGAGAGAGAGAGAGCGACAGCGAGAGAGGGAGGGAGAGAGCGCGACAGCGAGAGAGAGGGAGAGAGCGCGACAGCAAGAGAGGGAGAGAGCGCGACAGCGAGAGAGGGAGGGAGAGAGCGCGACAGCGAGAGAGGGAGGGAGAGAGCGCGACAGCGAGAGAGGGAGAGAGAGAGCGCGACAGCGAGCGAGGGAGAGAGCGCGACCGTGAGAGAGGGAGGGAGAGAGCACGACATCGAGAGAGGGAGAGAGTGCGACAGCGAGAGAGAGACGGAGACAGCGCCACAGCGAGAGAGGGAGGGAGCGCGACAGAGAGAGAGAGAGCGCGACAGAGAGAGAGAGAGCGCAACAGAGAGAGGGAGATAACGCAACAGAGAGGGAGAGAGCGCGACAGCGAGAGAGGGAGGGAGAGAGCGCGACAGCGAGAGAGGGAGGGAGAGAGCGCGAGAGCGAGAGAGGGAGGGAGAGAGCGCGACAGCGAGTGAGGGAGGGAGAGAGCGCGACAGCGACAGAGGGAGGGAGAGAGCGCGACAGCAAGAGAGAGAGAGGGAGAGAGCGCGACAGCGAGAGAGGGAGGGAGAGAGTGCGACAGCGAGTGAGGGAGGGAGAGAGGACGACATCTAGAGAGGGAGAGAGTGCGACAGCGAGAGAGAGAGGGAGACAGCGTGACAGCGAGAGAGGGAGGGAGAGAGCGCGACAGCGACAGAAGGAGGGAGAGAGCGCGACAGCGAGAGAGGGAGGGAGAGAGCGCGACAGCGACAGAGGGAGGGAGAGAGTGCGACAGCGAGAGAGGGAGGCAGAGAGCACGACATCGAGAGAGGGAGAGAGTGCGACAGAGAGAGAGAGAGGGAGACAGTGCGACAGCGAGAGAGGGAGAGAGCGCGACAGCGAGAGAGAGAGGGAGACAGCGCGACAGCGAGGGGGAGAGAGCGCAACAGAGAGGGAGAGAGCGCGATAGCGAGAGAGGGAGGGAGAGAGCGCGACAGCGAGAGAGGGAGGGAGAGAGCACGACATCGAGAGAGGGAGAGACTGTGACAGCGAGAGAGAGAGGGAGAGAGCACAACAGCGAGGGGGAGAGAGCGCAACAGAGAGGGAGAGAGAGCGATAGCGAGAGAGCGCGACAGCGAGAGAGGAAGGGAGCGCGACAGAGAGAGGGAGAGAGCGCGACAGCTAGAGAGGGAGGGAGAGAGCGTGACAGCGAGTGAGGGAGGGAGAAAGCACGACAGCGAGAGCGGAGAGAGGGAGCGGAACAGAGAGAGGGAGAGAGTGCGACAGCGAGAGAGAGGGAGACAGCGCGACAGCGAGAGAGGGAGGGAGCGCGACAGAGAGAGAGAGCGCGACAGCGAGTGAGGGAGGGATAGAGCGCGACAGCGAGAGAGGGAGCGAGAGAGCGTGACAGCAAGAGAGAGGGAGAGAGCACGACAGCGAGAGAGGGAGAGAGCACGACAGCGAGAGAGGGAGAGCGCTTGACAGCGAGAGAGAGAGAGGGAGAGAGCGCGACAGCGAGAGAGAGAGAGGGAGAGAGCGCGACAGCGAGAGAGAGAGAGGGAGAGGGCGCGACAGCGAGAGAGAGAGAGGGAGAGGGCGCGACAGCGAGAGAGAGAGAGGGAGAGGGCGCGACAGCGAGAGAGAGAGGGAGAAGGCGCGACAGCGAGAGAGAGGGAGGGAGAGGGCGCGACAGCGAGAGAGGGAGAGAGCGCGACAGCGAGAGAGAGAGGGAGACAGCGCAACAGTGAGAGAGGGAGGGAGAGAGCGCGACAGCGAGAGAGAGAGAGAGCGCGACAGCGAGAGAGGGAGGGAGAGAGCGCGACAGCGAGAGAGAGGGAGAGAGCGCGACAGCAAGAGAGGGAGAGAGCGCGACAGCGAGAGAGGGAGGGAGAGAGCGCGACAGCGAGAGAGGGAGGGAGAGAGCGCGACAGCGAGAGAGGGAGAGAGAGAGCGCGACAGCGAGCGAGGGAGAGAGCGCGACCGTGAGAGAGGGAGGGAGAGAGCACGACATCGAGAGAGGGAGAGAGTGCGACAGCGAGAGAGAGAGGGAGACAGCGCCACAGCGAGAGAGGGAGGGAGCGCGACAGAGAGAGAGAGAGCGCAACAGAGAGAGGGAGATAACGCAACAGAGAGGGAGAGAGCGCGACAGCGAGAGAGGGAGGGAGAGAGCGCGACAGCGAGAGAGGGAGGGAGAGAGCGCGATAGCGAGAGAGGGAGGGAGAGAGCGCGACAGCGAGTGAGGGAGGGAGAGAGCGCGACAGCGACAGAGGGAGGGAGAGAGCGCGACAGCAAGAGAGAGAGAGGGAGAGAGCGCGACAGCGAGAGAGGGAGGGAGAGAGTGCGACAGCGAGTGAGGGAGGGAGAGAGGACGACATCTAGAGAGGGAGAGAGTGCGACAGCGAGAGAGAGAGGGAGACAGCGCGACAGCGAGAGAGGGAGGGAGAGAGCGCGACAGCGACAGAAGGAGGGAGAGAGCGCGACAGCGAGAGAGGGAGGGAGAGAGCGCGACAGCGACAGAGGGAGGGAGAGAGTGCGACAGCGAGAGAGGGAGGCAGAGAGCACGACATCGAGAGAGGGAGAGAGTGCGACAGAGAGAGAGAGAGGGAGACAGTGCGACAGCGAGAGAGGGAGAGAGCGCGACAGCGAGAGAGAGAGGGAGACAGCGCGACAGCGAGGGGGAGAGAGCGCAACAGAGAGGGAGAGAGCGCGATAGCGAGAGAGGGAGGGAGAGAGCGCGACAGCGAGAGAGGGAGGGAGAGAGCACGACATCGAGAGAGGGAGAGACTGTGACAGCGAGAGAGAGAGGGAGAGAGCACAACAGCGAGGGGGAGAGAGCGCAACAGAGAGGGAGAGAGAGCGATAGCGAGAGAGCGCGACAGCGAGAGAGGAAGGGAGCGCGACAGAGAGAGGGAGAGAGCGCGACAGCTAGAGAGGGAGGGAGAGAGCGTGACAGCGAGTGAGGGAGGGAGAAAGCACGACAGCGAGAGCGGAGAGAGAGAGCGGAACAGAGAGAGGGAGAGTGCGACAGCGAGAGAGAGGGAGACAGCGCGACAGCGAGAGAGGGAGGGAGCGCGACAGAGAGAGAGAGCGCGACAGCGAGTGAGGGAGGGAGAGAGCGCGACAGCGAGAGAGGGAGCGAGAGAGCGCGACAGCGAGAGAGGGAGGGAGAGAGCGCGACAGCGAGAGAGAGGGAGAGAGGGAGAGAGCGAGACAGCGAGAGAGGGAGGGAGAGAGCACGACAGCGAGAGAGGGAGGGAGCGCAACAGAGAGGGGGAGAGAGCGCGACAGAGAGAGGGAGGGAGCGCGACAGAGAGAGGGAGAGAGCGCGACAGAGAGAGGGAGAGAGCGCAACAGAGAGGGAGAGAGAGAGGGAGGGAGAGAGTGCGACAGCGAGAGAGAACAGGAGGGAGAGAGCACGCACATCGAGGGAGAGAGTGCGACAGCGAGAGAGAGAGGGAGACAGCGCGACAGTGAGAGAGGGAGAGAGCGCGACAGCGAGAGAGAGAGGGAGAGAGCGCGACAGCGAGGGGGAGAGAGCGCAACAGAGAGGGAGAGAGCGCGATAGCGAGAGAGAGAGAGAGAGAGAGCGTGACAGCAAGAGAGAGAGGGAGAGAGCGCGACAGAGAGAGGGAGAGAGCACGACAGAGAGAGGGAGAGAGCGCAACAGAGAGAGGGAGAGAATGCAACAGAGAGGGAGAGAGCGCGACAGCGAGAGAGGGAGGGAGAGTGCGCGACAGCGAGAGAGGGAGGGAGCGCGACAGAGAGAGAGAGAGCGAGACAGCGCGACAGCGAGAGAGGGAGGGAGCGCGACAGAGAGAGAGAGCGCGACAGAGAGGGGGAGAGAGCGCAACAGAGGGGGGAGAGAGCGGAACAGAGAGGGAGAGAGCGCGACAGCGAGAGAGGGAGGGAGAGTGCGCGACAGCGAGAGAGGGAGGGAGCGCGACAGAGAGAGAGAGAGAGCGCAACAGAGGGAGAGAGCGCGACAGCGAGAGAGGGAGAGAGTGCGACAGCGAGAGAGAGAGGGAGAGAGCGTGACAGCAAGAGAGAGGGAGAGAGCACGACAGCGAGAGAGGGAGAGCGCGTGACAGCGAGAGAGAGAGAGGGAGAGAGCGCGACAGCGAGAGAGAGAGAGGGAGAGGGCGCGACAGAGAGAGAGAGAGGGAGAGGGCGCGACAGAGAGAGAGAGAGAGGGAGAGGGCGCGACAGCGAGAGAGAGAGGGAGAAAGCGCGACAGCGAGAGAGGGAGAGAGCGCGACAGCGAGAGAGGGAGGGAGAGAGCGCGACAGCGAGAGAGGGAGAAAGCGCGACAGCGAGAGAGGGAGAAAGCGCGACAGCGAGAGAGGGAGAAAGCGCGACAGCGAGAGAGGGAGAGAGTGCGACAGCGAGAGAGAGAGGGAGAGAGCATGACAGCGATGGAGGGAGGGAGCGCGACAGAGAGAGAGAGAGTGACAGAGAGAGAGGGAGGGAGAGATCGTGACAGCGAGAGGGAGGGAGAGAGCGCGACAGCGAGAGAGGGAGAGAGAGCGCGACAGAGAGAGGGAGAGAGCGCGACAGTGAGAGAGGGAGGGAGAGCGCGACAGAGAGGGAGAGAGCGCGACAGCGAGACAGAGGGAGGGAGAGAGCGCGACAGCGAGAGAGGAAGAGAGGGAGAGAGCGCGACAGCGAGAGAGGGAGGGAGAGAGCGCGACAGCGAGTGAGAGAGGGAGAGAGCGCGACAGCGAGAGGGGAGAGAGCGAGCGCGACAGCAAGAGAGGGAGGGAGAGAGCGCAACAGCGAGAGAGGGAGGGAGAGAGCGCGACAGCGAGAGAGGGAGAAAGCGCGACAGCGAGAGAGGGAGAAAGCGCGACAGCGAGAGAGGGAGAGAGTGCGACAGCGAGAGAGAGAGGGAGAGAGCATGACAGCGATGGAGGGAGGGAGCGCGACAGAGAGAGAGAGCGTGACAGAGAGAGGAGAGAGGGAGAGAGCGCAACAGGGAGGGAGAGAGCGCAACAGGGAGGGAGAGAGCGCAACAGGGAGGGAGAGAGCGCAACAGGGAGGGAGAGAGCGCGACAGCGAGAGAGGGAGGGAGAGAGCGCGACAGCGAGGAGGGGAGAGAGCGTAACAGCGAGAGAGGGAGGGAGAGACGCGCCACAGCGAAAGAGGGAGAGAGTGCGACAGCGAGAGAGAGAGAGAGCGTGACAGCAAGAGAGAGAGAGGGAGAGAGCGCGACAGAGAGAGGGAGAGAGCACAACAGAGAGAGGGAGAGAGCGCAACAGAGAGAGGGAGAGAATGCAACAGAGAGGGAGAGAGCGCGACAGCGAGAGAGGGAGGGAGAGTGCGCGACAGCGAGAGAGGGAGGGAGCGCGACAGAGAGAGAGAGAGCGAGACAGCGCGACAGCGAGAGAGGGAGGGAGCGCGACAGAGAGAGAGAGAGCGACAGAGAGGGGGAGAGAGCGCAACAGAGGGGGGAGAGAGCGGAACAGAGAGGGAGAGAGCGCGACAGCGAGAGAGGGAGGGAGAGTGCGCGACAGCGAGAGAGGGAGGGAGCGCGACAGAGAGAGAGAGAGAGCGCAACAGAGGGAGAGAGCGCGACAGCGAGAGAGGGAGAGAGTGCGACAGCGAGAGAGAGAGGGAGAGAGCGTGACAGCAAGAGAGAGGGAGAGAGCACGACAGCGAGAGAGGGAGAGCGCGTGACAGCGAGAGAGAGAGAGGGAGAGAGCGCGACAGCGAGAGAGAGAGAGGGAGAGGGCGCGACAGAGAGAGAGAGAGAGGGAGAGGGCGCGACAGAGAGAGAGAGAGAGAGGGAGAGGGCGCGACAGCGAGAGAGAGAGGGAGAAAGCGCGACAGCGAGAGAGAGGGAGAGAGCGCGACAGCGAGAGAGGGAGGGAGAGAGCGCGACAGCGAGAGAGAGGGGAGAGAGCGCGACAGCGAGAGAGAGAGAAAGCGCGACAGCGAGAGAGAGAGGGAGAAAGCGCGACAGCGAGAGAGGGAGAGAGTGCGACAGCGAGAGAGAGAGGGAGAGAGCATGACAGCGATGGAGGGAGGGAGCGCGACAGAGAGAGAGAGCGTGACAGAGAGAGGGAGAGAGCGCAACAGGGAGGGAGAGAGCGCAACAGGGAGGGAGAGAGCGCAACAGGGAGGGAGAGAGCGCAACAGGGAGGGAGAGAGCGCGACAGCGAGAGAGGGAGGGAGAGAGCGCGACAGCGAGAGAGGAAGGGAGAGAGCGTAACAGCGAGAGAGGGAGGGAGAGACGCGCCACAGCGAAAGAGGGAGAGAGTGCGACAGCGAGAGAGAGAGAGAGCGTGACAGCAAGAGAGAGAGGGAGAGAGCGCGACAGAGAGAGGGAGAGAGCACAACAGAGAGAGGGAGAGAGCGCAACAGAGAGAGGGAGAGAATGCAACAGAGAGGGAGAGAGCGCGACAGCGAGAGAGGGAGGGAGAGAGCGCGACAGCGAGAGAGGGAGGGAGAGAGCGCGACAGCGAGAGAGAGAAGGGAGAGAGCGCGACAGCGAGAGAGGGAGGGAGAGATCGTGACAGCGAGAGGGAGGGAGCGCGACAGAGAGAAGGAAAGAGCGCGACAGAGAGAGGGAGAGAGCGCGACAGTGTGAGGGAGAGAGCGCGACAGAGAGGGAGAGAGCGCGACAGAGAGAGAGGGAGGGAGAGAGCGCGACAGCGAGAGAGAGAGAGGGAGAGAGCGCGACAGCGAGAGAGGGAGGGAGAGAGCGCGACAGCGAGTGAGAGAGGGAGAGAGCGCGACAGCGAGAGGGGAGAGAGCGAGCGCGACAGCAAGAGAGGGAGGGAGAGAGCGCAACAGCGAGAGAGGGAGGGAGAGAGCACGACAGCGAGAGAGGGAGGGAGAGAGATGGCGACAGCGAGAGAGGGAGGAAGAGAGGGCGACAGCGAGAGAGGGAGAGAGCGCAACAGCGAGGGAGGAAGAGAGAGAGAGGCGCACAGACAGCGAGAGAGGAGAGAGAGCGCGACAGCAGCGACAGAGAGGGAGAGAGAGC
Source organism: Mobula hypostoma (assembly GCF_963921235.1). Lineage (NCBI taxonomy): Eukaryota > Metazoa > Chordata > Chondrichthyes > Myliobatiformes > Myliobatidae > Mobula > Mobula hypostoma. The sequence goes on along the minus strand of NW_026948165.1, from coordinate 388,848 downwards.
GCAACAGCGAGAGAGGGAGAGAGCGCAACAGAGAGAGAGAGAGAGCGCGACAGAGAGAGAGAGAGCGCGACAGAGAGAGGGAGAGAGCGCAACAGAGAGAGGGAGAGAGCGCAACAGAGAGAGGGAGAGAACGCAACAGAGGGAGAGAGCGTGACAGCGAGAGAGGGAGGGAGAGAGCGCGACAGCGAGAGGGAGAGAGCGCGACAGCGAGAGAGGAGGGAGCGCGACAGAGAGAGAGGGAAGAGCGCGACAGCGAGAGAGAGAGGGAGAGAGCGCGACAGCGAGAGAGGGAGAGAGCGCGACAGAGAGAGGGAGAGAGCGCGACAGAGAGAGAGGGAGGGAGAGAGCGCGACAGCGAGAGAGAGGAGGGAGAGATCGTGACAGCGAGAGAGGGAGGGAGCGCGACAGAGAGAAGGAAAGAGCGCGACAGAGAGAGGGAGAGAGCGCGACAGTGTGAGGGAGAGAGCGCGACAGAGAGGGAGAGAGCGCGACAGAGAGAGGGAGAGAGCGCGACAGAGAGAGGGAGAGAGCGCGACGAGACAGAGGGAGGGAGAGAGCGCGACAGCGAGAGAGGAAGAGAGGGAGAGAGCGCGACAGCGAGAGAGGGAGGGAGAGAGCGCGACAGCGAGTGAGAGAGGGAGAGAGCGCGACAGCGAGAGAGGGAGGGAGAGAGCGCGACAGCGAGAGAGGAAGGGAGAGAGCGTAACAGCGAGAGAGGGAGGGAGAGACGCGCCACAGCGAAAGAGGGAGAGAGTGCGACAGCGAGAGAGAGAGAGAGCGTGACAGCAAGAGAGAGAGGGAGAGAGCGCGACAGAGAGAGGGAGAGAGCACAACAGAGAGAGGGAGAGAGCGCAACAGAGAGAGGGAGAGAATGCAACAGAGAGGGAGAGAGCGCGACAGCGAGAGAGGGAGGGAGAGAGCGCGACAGCGAGAGAGGGAGGGAGAGAGCGCGACAGCGAGAGAAGAAGGGAGAGAGCGCGACAGCGAGAGAGGGAGGGAGAGATCGTGACAGCGAGAGGGAGGGAGCGCGACAGAGAGAAGGAAAGAGCGCGACAGAGAGAGGGAGAGAGTGCGACAGTGTGAGGGAGAGAGCGCGACAGAGAGGGAGAGAGCGCGACAGAGACAGAGGGAGGGAGAGAGCGCGACAGCGAGGGAGGGAGAGAGGGAGAGAGCGCGACAGCGAGAGAGGGAGGGAGAGAGCGCGACAGCGAGTGAGAGAGGGAGAGAGCGCGACAGCGAGAGGGGAGAGAGCGAGCGCGACAGCAAGAGAGGGAGGGAGAGAGCGCAACAGCGAGAGAGGGAGGGAGAGAGCACGACAGCGAGAGAGGGAGGAAGAGATGGCGACAGCGAGAGAGGGAGGAAGAGAGGGCGACAGCGAGAGAGGGAGGAAGAGAGGGCGACAGCGAGAGAGGGAGAGAGCGCAACAGCGAGGGAGGAAGAGAGGGCGACAGCGAGAGAGGAAGAGAGCGCAACAGCGAGAGAGGGAGAGAGAGCGCAACAGCGAGAGAGGGAGAGAGCGCAACAGAGAGAGAGAGAGAGCGCGACAGAGAGAGAGAGAGCGCGACAGAGAGAGAGAGAGCGCGACAGAGAGAGGGAGAGAGCACAACAGACAGAGGGAGAGAGCGCAACAGAGAGAGGGAGAGAACGCAACAGAGGGAGAGAGCGTGACAGCGAGAGAGGGAGGGAGAGAGCGCGACAGCGAGAGGGAGAGAGCGCGACAGCGAGAGGGAGGGAGCGCGACAGAGAGAGGGAAAGAGCGCGACAGAGAGAGGGAGAGAGCGCGAGAGTGAGAGGGAGAGAGCGCGACAGAGAGAGGGAGAGAGCGCGACAGAGAGAGAGGGAGGGAGAGAGCGCGACAGCGAGAGAGGGAGGGAGAGATCGTGACAGCGAGAGGGAGGGAGCGCGACAGAGAGAAGGAAAGAGCGCGACAGAGAGAGGGAGAGAGCGCGACAGTGTGAGGGAGAGAGCGCGACAGAGAGGGAGAGAGCGCGACAGAGAGGGAGAGAGCGCGACAGAGAGGGAGAGAGCGCGACAGAGACAGAGGGAGGGAGAGAGCGCGACAGCGAGAGAGGAAGAGAGGGAGAGAGCGCGACAGCGAGAGAGGGAGGGAGAGAGCGCGACAGCGAGTGAGAGAGGGAGAGAGCGCGACAGCGAGAGAGGGAGGGAGAGAGCGCGACAGCGAGAGAGGAAGGGAGAGAGCGTAACAGCGAGAGAGGGAGGGAGAGACGCGCCACAGCGAAAGAGGGAGAGAGTGCGACAGCGAGAGAGAGAGAGAGCGTGACAGCAAGAGAGAGAGGGAGAGAGCGCGACAGAGAGAGGGAGAGAGCACAACAGAGAGAGGGAGAGAGCGCAACAGAGAGAGGGAGAGAATGCAACAGAGAGGGAGAGAGCGCGACAGCGAGAGAGGGAGGGAGAGAGCGCGACAGCGAGAGAGGGAGGTAGAGAGCGCGACAGCGAGAGAAGAAGGGAGAGAGCGCGACAGCGAGAGAGGGAGGGAGAGATCGTGACAGCGAGAGGGAGGGAGCGCGACAGAGAGAAGGAAAGAGCGCGACAGAGAGAGGGAGAGAGCGCGACAGTGTGAGGGAGAGAGCGCGACAGAGAGGGAGAGAGCGCGACAGAGACAGAGGGAGGGAGAGAGCGCGACAGCGAGGGAGGGAGAGAGGGAGAGAGCGCGACAGAGAGGGAGAGAGCGCGACAGAGACAGAGGGAGGGAGAGAGCGCGACAGCGAGAGAGGGAGGGAGAGAGCGCGACAGCGAGTGAGAGAGGGAGAAAGCGCGACAGCGAGAGGGGAGAGAGCGAGCGCGACAGCAAGAGAGGGAGGGAGAGAGCGCGACAGCGAGAGAGGGAGGAAGAGAGGGCGACAGCGAGAGAGGGAGGAAGAGAGGCGACGGCGAGAGAGGGAGAAAGAGAGGGCGACAGCGAGAGAGGGAGAGAGCGCGACAGCGAGGGAGGGAGAGAGGGTGACAGCGAGAGAGGGAGAGAGCGCAACAGCGAGAGAAGGAGAGAGAGCGCAACAGCGAGAGAGGGAGAGAGAGCGCAACAGCGAGAGAGGGAGAGAGCGCAACAGCGAGAGAGGGAGGGAGAGAGCGTAACAGCGAGATAGGGAGAGAGCGCGACAGCGAGGGAGAGAGCGCGAGGGAGAGAGCGCGACAGCGAGAGAGAGAGCGCGACAGCGAGAGAGGGAGGTAGAGAGCGCGACAGCGAGAGAGGGAGGAAGAGAGGGCGACAGCGAGAGAGGGAGAAAGAGAGGGCGACAGCAAGAGAGGGAGAAAGAGAGGGCGACAGCGAGAGGGAGAAAGAGACGGCGACAGCGAGAGAGGGAGAGAGCGCGACAGCGAGGGAGGGAGAGAGGGTGACAGCGAGAGAGGGAGACAGCGCAACAGCGAGAGAGGGAGAGAGAGCGCAACAGCGAGAGAGGGGGAGAGAGAGCGCAACAGCGAGAGAGGGAGAGAGCGCAACAGCGAGAGAGGGAGGTAGAGAGCGCGACAGCGAGAGAGGGAGGGAGAGAGCGCGACAGCGAGGGAGAGAGCGCGACAGCGAGAGAGAGAGCGCGACAGCGAGAGAGGGAGGTAGAGAGCACGACAGCGAGAGAGGGAGGTAGAGAGCGCGACAGCGAGAGAGGGAGGTAGAGAGCGCGACAGCGAGAGAGGGAGGGAGAGAGCACAACAGCGAGAGAGGGAGAGAGCGCAACAGCGAGAGAGGGAGAGAGCGCAACAGCGAGGGAGAGGGAGAGAGCGCGACAGCGAAAGAGAGGGAGAGAGGGAGAGAGGGAGAGAGCGCGACAGCGAGAGAGGGAGGGAGAGAGCGCGACAGCGAAAGAGATGGAGAGAGGGATAGAGCACGACAGCGAGAGGGAGAGAGCGCAACAGAGAGAGGGAGAGAGCGCAACAGAGAGGGAGAGAGCGCGACAGTGAGAGAGGGAGGGAGAGAGCGCGACAGCGAGAGAGGGAGGGAGCGCGACAGAGAGAGGGAGAGAGCGCGACAGCGAGAGAGAGGGAGAGAGGGAAAAAGCGCGACAGCGAGAGAGGGAGGGAGAGAGCACGACAGCGAGAGAGAGAGGTAGAGAGCGCGACAGCGAGAGAGAGAGGGAGAGAGCGCGAGAGAGAGAGGGAGAGAGTGCAACAGCGAGAGAGAGAGGGAGAGAGCGCGACAGCGAGTGAGAGAGGGAGAGAGCGCAACAGCGAGAGAGGGAGAGCGCAACAGCGAGAGAGGGAGGGAGAGCGCGACAGTGAGAGAGGGAGGGAGAGAGGGAGAGAGCGCGACAGCGAGAGAGAGGGAGGGAGAGAGGGAGAGAGGGAGAGAGCGCGACAGCGAGAGAGAGAGAGGGAGAGAGCACGACAGCGAGAGAGGGAGGGAGAGAGCGCGACAGCAAGAGAGAGAGGGAGAGAGCGCGACAGCGAGAGAGAGAGGGAGACAGCGTGACAGCGAGAGAGGGAGGGAGAGAGCACGACAGCAAGACAGAGAGGGAGAGAGCACGACAGCGAGAGAGAGAGAAAGCGCGACAGAGAGAGGGAGAGAGCGCGACAGAGAGAGGGAGAGAGCACGACAGAGAGAGGGAGAGAGCGCAACAGAGAGGGAGAGAGCGCGACAGCGAGAGAGGGAGGGAGAGAGCGCGACAGCGAGACAGGGAGGGAGCGCGACAGAGAGAGGGAGGGAGCGCGACAGAGAGAGAGAGGGAGCGCGACAGAGAGAGGGAGAGAGCGGAACAGAGAGAGGGACAGAGCGCGACAGCGAGAGAGAGAGAGAGAAAGCGCGACAGCGAGAGGGGAGAGAGCGCGACGGCGAGAATGGGAGGGAGAGAGCGCGACAGCGAGAGAGGGAGGGAGAGCGCGACAGCGAGAGAGGGAGAGAGCGCAACAGCGAGAGAGGGAGGGAGCGCGACAGAGAGAGAGAGCGCGACAGAGAGGGGGAGAGAGCGCAACAGAGAGGGGGAGAGAGCGCAACAGAGAGGGAGAGAGCGCAACAGAGAGGGAGAGAGCGCAACAGCGAGAGAGGGAGGGAGAGAGCGCCACAGCGAGAGAGGGAGGGAGTGCGACAGAGAGAGAGAGAGCGCGACAGAGAGAGGGAGGGTGCGCAACAGAGAGAGGGAGAGAGCGCGACAGCGAGAGGGAGGGAGAGAGCGCGACAGAGAGAGGGAGAGAATGCGACAGCGAGAGAGAGAGCGAGACAGCGCGACAGCGAGAGAGGGAGGGAGCGCGACAGAGAGAGAGAGCGCGACAGAGAGGGGGAGAGAGCACAACAGAGGGGGGAGAGAGCGGAACAGAGAGGGAGAGCGCGCGACAGCGAGAGAGGGAGGGAGAGAGCGCGACAGCGAGAGAGGGAGGGAGCGCGACAGAGAGAGAGAGAGCGCAACAGAGGGAGAGAGCGCGACAGCGAGAGAGGGTGGGAGAGAGCGCGACAGCGAGAGAGGGAGAGAGTGCGACAGCGAGAGAGAGAGGGAGAGAGCGTGACAGCAAGAGAGAGGGAGAGAGCACGACAGCGAGAGAGGGAGTGCGCTTGACAGCGAGAGAGAGAGAGGGAGAGAGCGCGACAGCGAGAGAGAGAGAGAGGGAGAGGGCGCGACAGCGAGAGAGAGAGAGGGAGAGGGCGTGACAGCGAGAGAGAGAGAGAGGGAGAGGGCGCGACAGCGAGAGAGAGAGAGAGGGAGAGGGCGCGACAGCAAGAGAGAGAGAGGAGAAAGCGCGACAGCGAGAGAGGGAGAGAGTGCGACAGCGAGAGAGGGAGGGAGAGAGTGCGACAGCGAGAGAGGGAGAAAGCGCGACAGCGAGAGAGGGAGAAAGCGCGACAGCGAGAGAGGGAGAGAGTGCGACAGCGAGAGAGAGAGGGAGAGAGCATGACAGCGATGGAGGGAGGGAGCGCGACAGAGAGAGAGAGAGCGCGACAGAGAGAGGGAGAGAGCGCAACAGAGAGAGGGAGAGAGTGCAACAGGGAGGGAGAGAGCGCAACAGGGAGGGAGAGAGCGCAACAGGGAGGGAGAGAGCGCAACAGGGAGGGAGAGAGCGCAACAGGGAGGGAGAGAGCGCGACAGCGAGAGAGGGAGGGAGAGAGCGCGACAGCGAGAGAGGGAGGGAGAGAGCGCGACAGCGAGAGAGGGAGGGAGAGAGCGCGACAGCGAGAGAGGGAGGGAGAGACGCGCCACAGCGAAAGAGGGAGAGAGTGCGACAGCGAGAGAGAGAGGGAGAGAGCGTGACAGCGAGAGAGAGAGGGAGAGAGCGCGACAGAGAGAGAGAGAGCGCAACAGAGAGAGGGAGAGAGCGCAACAGAGAGAGGGAGAGAGCGCAACAGAGAGAGGGAGAGAATGCAACAGAGAGGGAGAGAGCGCGATAGCGAGAGAGGGAGGGAGAGAGCGCGACAGCGAGAGAGGGAGGGAGAGATCGTGAAAGCGAGAGGGAGGGAGCGCGACAGAGAGGGAGAGAGCGCGACAGAGAGGGAGAGAGCGCGACAGAGAGGGAGGGAGGGAGAGAGCGCGACAGCGAGAGAGGAAGAGAGGGAGAGAGCGTGACAGCGAGAGAGGGAGGGAGAGACGCGCCACAGCGAAAGAGGGAGAGAGTGCGACAGCGAGAGAGAGAGAGAGCGTGACAGCAAGAGAGAGAGGGAGAGAGCGCGACAGAGAGAGGGAGAGAGCGCAACAGAGAGAGGGAGAGAGCGCAACAGAGAGAGGGAGAGAGCGCAACAGAGAGAGGGAGAGAATGCAACAGAGAGGGAGAGAGCGCGACAGCAAGAGAGGGAGGGAGAGAGCGAGAGAGGGAGGGAGAGAGCACGACAGCGAGAGAGGGAGGGAGAGAGCGCGACAGCGAGAGAGGGAGGGAGAGAGCGCGACAGCGAGAGAGGGAGAGATCGTGACAGCGAGAGAGGGAGGGAGAGACGCGCCACAGCGAAAGAGGGAGAGAGTGCGACAGCGAGAGAGAGAGAGAGCGTGACAGCAAGAGAGAGAGGGAGAGATCGTGAAAGCGAGAGGGAGGGAGCGCGACAGAGAGGGAGAGAGCGCGACAGAGAGGGAGAGAGCGCGACAGAGAGGGAGGGAGGGAGAGAGCGCGACAGCGAGAGAGGAAGAGAGGGAGAGAGCGTGACAGCGAGAGAGGGAGGGAGAGACGCGCCACAGCGAAAGAGGGAGAGAGTGCGACAGCGAGAGAGAGAGAGAGCGTGACAGCAAGAGAGAGAGGGAGGGAGCGCGACAGAGAGAAGGAAAGAGCGCGACAGAGAGAGGGAGAGAGCGCGACAGTGTGAGGGAGAGAGCGCGACAGAGAGGGAGAGAGCGCGACAGCGAGAGAGGAAGAGAGGGAGAGAGCGCGACAGCGAGAGAGGGAGGGAGAGAGCGCGACAGCGAGTGAGAGAGGGAGAAAGCGCGACAGCGAGAGGGGAGAGAGCGAGCGCGACAGCAAGAGAGGGAGGGAGAGAGCGCAACAGCGAGAGAGGGAGGGAGAGAGCACGACAGCGAGAGAGGGAGGAAGAGATGGCGACAGCGAGAGAGGGAGGAAGAGAGGGTGACAGCGAGAGAGGGAGGAAGAGAGGGCGACAGCGAGAGAGGGAGAGAGCGCAACAGCGAGGGAGGAAGATAGGGCGACAGCGAGAGAGGAAGAGAGCGCAACAGCGAGAGAGGGAGAGAGAGCGCAACAGCGAGAGAGGGAGAGAGCGCAACAGAGAGAGAGAGCGCAACAGCGAGAGAGGGAGGGAGAGCGCGACAGTGAGAGAGGGAGGGAGAGAGGGAGAGAGCGCGACAGCGAGAGAGAGAGGGAGACAGCGCAACAGCGAGAGAGGGAGGGAGAGAGCACGACAGCAAGACAGAGAGGGAGAGAGCACGACAGCGAGAGAGAGAGAGAGCGCGACAGAGAGAGGGAGAGAGCGCAACAGAGAGAGGGAGAGAGCGCGACAGAGAGAGGGAGAGAGCGCGACAGAGAGAGGGAGAGAGCGCAACAGAGAGGGAGAGAGCGCGACAGCGAGAGAGGGAGGGAGAGAGCGCGACAGCGAGAGAGGGAGGGAGCGCGACAGAGAGAGGGAGGGAGCGCGACAGAGTGAGGGAGGGAGCGCGACAGAGAGAGGGAGAGAGCGGAACAGAGAGAGGGACAGAGCGCGACAGCGAGAGAGGGAGGGAGAGAGTGCGACAGCGAGAGAGGGAGGGAGAGAGCGCGACAGCGAGAGAGAGAGAGAGAGAAAGCGCGACAGCGAGAGGGGAGAGAGCGCGTCGGCGAGAATGGGAGGGAGAGAGCGCGACAGCGAGAGAGAGAGGGAGACAGCGCAACAGTGAGAGAGGGAGGGAGAGAGCGCGACAGCGAGAGGGAGAGAGCGCGACAGCGAGAGAGGGAGAGAGCGCGACAGCGAGAGAGGGAGGGAGAGAGCGCGACAGCGAGGGAGGGAGAGAGCGCGACAGCGAGAGAGGGAGAGAGCGCGACAGCGAGAGAGGGAGGGAGCGCGACAGAGAGAGAGAGCGCGACAGAGAGGGGGAGAGAGCGCAACAGAGAGGGGGAGAGAGCGCAACAGAGAGGGGGAGAGAGCGCAACAGAGAGGGAGAGAGCGCAACAGAGAGGGAGAGAGCGCAACAGCGAGAGAGGGAGGGAGAGAGCGCCACAGCGAGAGAGGGAGGGAGTGTGACAGAGAGAGAGAGAGCGCGACAGAGAGAGGGAGGGTGCGCAACAGAGAGAGGGAGAGAGCGCAACAGCGAGAGGGAGGGAGAGAGCGCGACAGCGAGTGAGAGGGAGAAAGCACGACAGAGAGAGGGGAGAGAGAGAGCGCGACAGCGAGAGAGGGAGGGAGAGAGCGCGACAGCGAGAGAGGGAGGGAGAGAGCGCGACAGCGAGAGAGAGGGAGAGAGGGAGAGAGCGCGACAGCGAGAGAGGGAGGGGGAGAGCGCGACAGCGAGAGGGAGGGAGCGCGACAGAGAGAGGGAGAGAGCGCGACAGAGAGAGGGAGAGAGCGCAACAGCGAGTGAGAGAGGGAGAAAGTGCGACAGCGAGAGGGGAGAGAGAGAGCGCGACAGCGAGAGAGGGAGGGAGAGAGCGCGACAGCGAGAGAGGGAGGGAGAGAGCGCGACAGCGAGAGAGGAAGAGAGGGAGAGAGCGCGACAGCGAGAGAGGGAGGGAGAGAGCGCGACAGCGAGAGAGGGAGGGAGAGAGCGCGACAGCGAGAGAGGGAGAGAGAGCGCGACAGCGAGAGACAGAGGGAGAGAGAGAGCGCAACAGCAAGAGAGGGAGAGAGCGCGACAGCGAGAGAGGGAGGGAGAGAGCGCGACAGCGAGAGAGGGAGGGAGAGAGCGCGACAGCGAGAGAGGGAGAGAGAGCGCGATAGCGAGAGAGGGAGAGAGCACGACAGCGAGAGAAGGAGGGAGAGAGCGCGACAGCGAGAGAGGGAGGGAGAGAGCGCGACAGCGAGCGAGGGAGAGAGCGCGACAGCGAGAGAGGGAGGGAGAGAGCGCGACAGCGAGAGGGAGGGAGCGCGACAGAGAGAGAGGGAGAGAGCGCGACAGAGAGAGGGAGAGAGCGCGACAGCGAGTGAGAGAGGGAGAAAGTGCGACAGCGAGAGGGGAGAGAGAGAGCGCGACCGCGAGAGAGGGAGGGAGAGAGCGCGACAGCGAGAGGGAGGGAGAGAGCGCGACAGCGAGAGAGGGAGAGAGGGAGAGAGCGCGACAGCGAGAGAGGGAGGGAGAGAGCGCGACAGCGAGCGAGGGAGAGAGCGCGACAGCGAGAGAGGGAGGGAGAGAGCGCGACAGCGAGAGACAGAGGGAGAGAGAGAGCGCAACAGCGAGAGAGGAAGAGAGCGCAACAGCGAGAGAGGGAGAGAGCGCGACAGCGAGAGAGGGAGGGAGAGAGCGCGACAGCGAGAGAGGGAGGGAGAGAGCGCGACAGCGAGAGAGGGAGGGAGAGAGCGCGACAGCGAGAGAGGGAGGGAGAGAGCGCGACAGCGAGAGAGAGGGAGAGAGGGAGAGAGCGCGACAGCGAGAGAGGGAGGGGGAGAGCGCGACAGCGAGAGGGAGGGAGCGCGACAGAGAGAGGGAGAGAGCGCGACAGAGAGAGGGAGAGAGCGCGACAGCGAGTGAGAGAGGGAGAAAGCGCGACAGCGAGAGGGGAGAGAGAGAGCGCGACAGCGAGAGAGGGAGGGAGAGAGCGCGACAGCGAGAGAGGGAGGGAGAGAGCGCGACAGCGAGAGGGAGGGAGAGAGCGCGACAGCGAGAGGGAGGGAGAGAGCGCGACAGCGAGAGAGGGAGGGAGAGAGCGCGACAGCGAGAGAGGGAGGGAGAGAGCGCGACAGCGAGAGAGGGAGAGAGAGCGCGACAGCGAGAGACAGAGGGAGAGAGAGAGCGCAACAGCGAGAGAGGGAGAGAGCGCGACAGCGAGAGAGGGAGGGAGAGAGCGCGACAGCGAGAGAGGGAGGGAGAGAGCGCGACAGCGAGAGAGGGAGAGAGAGCGCGATAGCGAGAGAGGGAGAGAGCACGACAGCGAGAGAAGGAGAGAGAGAGCGCGACAGCGAGAGAGGGAGGGAGAGAGCGCGACAGCGAGCGAGGGAGAGAGCGCGACAGCGAGAGAGGGAGAGAGCGCGACAGCGAGAGAGGGAGGGAGAGAGCGCGACAGCGAGAGGGAGGGAGCGCGACAGAGAGAGGGAGAGAGCGCGACAGAGAGAGGGAGAGAGCGCGACAGCGAGTGAGAGAGGGAGAAAGTGCGACAGCGAGAGGGGAGAGAGAGAGCGCGACAGCGAGAGAGGGAGGGAGAGAGCGCGACAGCGAGAGGGAGGGAGAGAGCGCGACAGCGAGAGAGGAAGAGAGGGAGAGAGCGCGACAGTGAGAGAGGGAGGGAGAGAGCGCGACAGCGAGAGAGGGAGGGAGAGAGCGCGACAGCGAGAGAGGGAGGGAGAGAGCGCGACAGCGAGAGAGGGAGGGAGAGAGCGCGACAGCGAGAGAGGGAGAGAGAGCGCGACAGCGAGAGACAGAGGGAGAGAGAGAGCGCAACAGCGAGAGAGGGAGAGAGCGCGACAGCGAGAGAGGGAGAGAGCGCGACAGCGAGAGAGGGAGGGAGAGAGCGCGACAGCGAGAGAGGGAGGGAGAGAGCGCGACAGCGAGAGAGGGAGAGAGAGCGCGATAGCGAGAGAGGGAGAGAGCACGACAGCGAGAGAAGGAGGGAGAGAGCGCGACAGCGAGAGAGGGAGGGAGAGAGCGCGACAGCGAGCGAGGGAGAGAGCGCGACAGCGAGAGAGGGAGAGAGCGCGACAGCGAGAGAGGGAGAGAGAGAGCGCGACAGCGTGAGAGGGAGGGAGAGCTCGACAGCGAGAGAGGGAGAAAGCGCGACAGCGAGAGAGGGAGAGAGAGAGCGCGACAGCGAGAGAGGGAGGGAGAGAGCGCGACAGCGAGAGAGGGAGGGAGAGAGCGCAACAGCGAGAGAGAGGGAGAGAGGGAGAGAGCGCGACAGCGAGAGAGGGAGGGGGAGAGCGCGACAGCGAGAGGGAGGGAGCGCGACAGAGAGAGGGAGAGAGCGCGACAGAGAGAGGGAGAGAGCGCGACAGCGAGTGAGAGAGGGAGAAAGTGCGACAGCGACAGGGGAGAGAGAGAGCGCGACAGCGAGAGAGGGAGGGAGAGAGCGCGACAGCGAGAGGGAGGGAGAGAGCGCGACAGCGAGAGAGGGAGGGAGAGAGCGCGACAGCGAGAGAGGGAGGGAGAGAGCGCGACAGCGAGAGAGGGAGAGAGAGCGCGACAGCGAGAGACAGAGGGAGAGAGAGAGCGCGACAGCGAGAGACAGAGGGAGAGAGAGAGCGCAACAGCGAGAGAGGGAGAGAGCGCGACAGCGAGAGAGGGAGGGAGAGAGCGCGACAGCGAGAGAGGGAGAGAGAGCGCGATAGCAAGAGAGGGAGAGAGCACGACAGCGAGAGAAGGAGGGAGAGAGCGCGACAGCGAGAGAGGGAGGGAGAGAGCGCGACAGCGAGAGAGGGAGGGAGAGAGCGCGACAGCGAGAGAGGGAGAGAGCGCGACAGCGAGAGAGGGAGGGAGAGAGCGCGACAGCGAGAGAGGGAGGGAGAGCGCGACAGCGAGAGAGGGAGAGAGAGAGCGCGACAGCGAGAGAGAGATGGAGTGAGCGTGACAGCAAAAGAGAGAGGGAGAGAGCGCGACAGAGAGAGGGAGAGAGCACAACAGAGAGGGAGAGAGCGCGACAGCGAGAGAGGGAGAGAGTGCGACAGCGAGAGAGAGGTGGAGTGAGCGTGACAGCAAAAGAGAGAGGGAGAGAGCGCGACAGAGAGAGGGAGAGAGCACAACAGAGAGGGAGAGAGCGCGACAGCGAGAGAGGGAGTGCGACAGCGAGAGAGAGGGAGAGAGGGAGAGATCGCGACAGCGAAAGAGAGGGAGAGAGCGCGACAGCGAGGGAGGAAGAGAGTGCGACAGCGAGAGAGGGAGAGAGCGCGACAGAGAGAGGGAGAGAGCGCGACAGCGAGAGAGGGAGGGAGCGCGACAGAGAGAGGGAGAGAGCGCAACAGCGAGAGAGAGGGAGAGAGGGAGAAAGCGCGACAGCGAGAGAGGGAGGGTGAGAGCACGACAGCGAGAGAGAGAGGGAGAAAGCGCGACAGCGAGAGAGGGAGGGAGCGCAACAGAGAGAGGGAGAAGGAGAGAGCACGACAGCGAGAGAGGGAGGGAGAGAGCACGACAGCGAGAGAGAAAGGGAGAGAGTGTGACAGCGAGAGAGAGAGGGAGACAGCGCGACAGCGAGAGAGAGAGGGAGACAGCGCGACAGCGAGAGAGAGAGGGAGACAGCGCGACAGCGAGGGGGAGAGAGCGCAACAGAGAGGGAGAGAGCGCGATAGTGAGAGAGCGCGACAGCGAGAGAGGAAGGGAGCGCGACAGAGAGAGGGAGAGAGCGCGACAGCGAGAGAGGGAGAGAGCGCGACAGCGAGAGAGGGAGAGAGCGCGACAGCGAGAGAGGGAGGGAGAGAGCGCGACAGCGAGAGAGGGAGGAAGAGAGCGCGACAGCGAGAGAGGGAGAAAGCGCGACAGCGAGAGAGGGAGGGGGAGAGCGCGACAGCGAGAGAGGGAGAAAGCGCGACAGCGAGAGAGGGAGAGAGTGCGACAGCGAGAGAGGGAGAGAGTGCGACAGCGAGAGAGAGAGGGAGAGAGCATGACAGCGATGGAGGGAGGGAGCGCGACTGAGAGAGGGAGGGAGCGCGACAGAGAGAGAGAGAGAGCGCGACAGAGAGGGAGAGAGCGCAACAGGGAGGGAGAGAGCGCAACAGGGAGGGAGAGAGCGCAACAGGGAGGGAGAGAGCGCAACAGGGAGGGAGAGAGCGCAACAGGGAGGGAGAGAGCGCAACAGGGAGGGAGAGAGCGCAACAGGGAGGGAGAGAGCGCAACAGGGAGGGAGAGAGCGCAACAGGGAGGGAGAGAGCGCAACAGGGAGGGAGAGAGCGCGACAGCGTGAGAGGGAGGGAGAGAGCGCGACAGCGAGAGAGGGAGGGAGAGACGCGCCACAGCGAAAGAGGGAGGGAGAGATGCGCCACAGCGAAAGAGGGAGAGAGTGCAACAGCGAGAGAGGGAGAGAGCGTGACAGCAAGAGAGAGAGGGAGAGAGCGCGACAGAGAGAGGGAGAGAGCACAACAGAGAGAGGGAGAGAGCGCGACAGAGAGAGGGAGAGAATGCGACAGAGAGGGAGAGAGCGCGATAGCGAGAGAGGGATGGAGAGAGCGCGACAGCGAGAGGGGGAGGGAGAGAGCGCGACAGCGAGAGAGGGAGGGAGAGAGCGCGACAGCGAGAGAGGGAGGGAGAGAGCGCGACAGCGAGAGAGGGAGGGAGAGAGCGCGACAGCGAGAGAGGGAGGGAGCGCGACAGAGAGAGGGAGAGCGCGACAGAGAGGGGGAGAGAGCGCAACAGAGAGGGAGAGAGCGCAACAGCGAGAGAGGGAGGGAGAGAGCGCCACAGCGAGAGAGGGGGAGAGAGTGCGACAGCGAGAGAGGGAGAGAGCGCGACAGCGAGAGAGGGAGGGAGAGAGCGCGACAGCGTGAGAGGGAGAGAGTGCGACAGCAAGAGAGGGAGACAGCGCGACAGCAAGAGAGAGAGGGAGAGAGCACGACAGTGAGAGAGGGAGGGAGCACGACAGAGAGAGGGAGAGAGCGCGACAGAGAGAGGGAGAGAGCGCAACAGAGAGGGAGAGAGCGCAACAGAGAGGGAGAGAGCGCAACAGAGAGGGGAAGAGCGCAACAGAGAGGGAGAGAGGGAGAGAGCGTGACAGCAAGAGAGAGAGGGAGAGAGCGCGACAGAGAGAGGGAGAGAGCACAATAGAGAGAGGGAGAGAGCGCGACAGAGAGAGGGAGAGAATGCGACAGAGAGGGAGAGAGCGCGATAGCGAGAGAGGGATGGAGAGAGCGCGACAGCGAGAGAGAGAGAGGGAGAGAGCGCGACAGCGAGAGAGAGAGAGGGAGAGAGCGCGACAGCGAGAGAGAGAGAGGGAGAGAGCGCGACAGCGAGAGAGGGAGGGAGAGAGCGCGACAGCGAGAGAGGGACGGATAGAGCGCGACAGCGAGAGAGGGAGGGATAGAGCGCGACAGCGAGAGATGGAGGGAGAGAGCGCGACAGCGAGAGGGAGGGAGCGCGACAGAGAGAGGGAGAGAGCGCGACAGAGAGAGGGAGAGAGCGCGACAGCGAGTGAGAGAGGGAGAAAGTACGACAGCGAGAGGGGAGAGAGAGAGCGCGACAGCGAGAGAGGGAGGGAGAGAGCGCGACAGCGAGAGAGGAAGAGAGGGAGAGAGCGCGATAGCGAGAGAGGGAGGGAGAGAGTGTGACAGCGAGAGAGGGAGGGAGCGCAACAGCGAGAGATAGGGAGAGAGGGAGGGAGCGCAACAGCGAGAGAGAGGGAGAGAGGGAGAGAGCGCGACAGCGAGAGACAGAGGGAGAGAGAGAGCGCAACAGCGAGAGACAGAGGGAGAGAGAGAGCGCGACAGCGAGAGAGGGAGAGAGCGCGACAGCGAGAGAGGGAGGGAGAGAGCGCGACAGCGAGAGAGGGAGAGAGAGCGCGATAGCAAGAGAGGGAGAGAGCACGACAGCGAGAGAGGGAGGGAGAGAGCGCGACAGCGAGAGAGGGAGGGAGAGAGCGCGACAGCGAGAGAGGGAGGGAGAGAGCGCGACAGCGAGAGAGGGAGAGAGCGCGACAGCGAGAGAGGGAGGGAGAGAGCGCGACAGCGAGAGAGGGAGGGAGAGAGCGCGACAGCGAGAGAGGGAGGCAGAGCGCGACAGCGAGAGAGGGAGAGAGCGCGACAGCGAGAGAGGGAGAGAGAGAGCGCGACAGCGAGAGAGAGATGGAGAGAGCGTGACAGCAAAAGAGAGGGAGAGAGCGCGACAGAGAGAGGGAGAGAGCACAACAGAGAGGGAGAGAGCGCGACAGCGAGAGAGGGAGAGAGGGAGAGATCGCGACAGCGAAAGAGAGGGAGAGAGCGCGACAGCGAGAGAGGGAGGGAGAGAGCGCGACAGCGAGAGAGGGAGAGAGCGCGACAGCGAGAGAGGGAGAGAGCGCGACAGCGAGAGAGGGAGGCAGAGCGCGACAGCGAG
This sequence comes from Mobula hypostoma, assembly GCF_963921235.1. Lineage (NCBI taxonomy): Eukaryota > Metazoa > Chordata > Chondrichthyes > Myliobatiformes > Myliobatidae > Mobula > Mobula hypostoma. The sequence goes on along the minus strand of NW_026948165.1, from coordinate 373,342 downwards.
AGAGGGAGAGAGCGCGACAGCGAGAGAGGGAGAGAGAGAGCGCGACAGCGAGAGAGAGATGGAGAGAGCGTGACAGCAAAAGAGAGAGGGAGAGAGCGCGACAGAGAGAGGGAGAGAGCACAACAGAGAGGGAGAGAGCGCGACAGCGAGAGACAGAGGGAGAGAGAGAGCGCAACAGCGAGAGAGGGAGAGAGCGCGACAGCGAGAGAGGGAGGGAGAGAGCGCGACAGCGAGAGAGGGAGGGAGAGAGCGCGACAGCGAGAGAGGGAGAGAGAGCGCGATAGCAAGAGAGGGAGAGAGCACGACAGCGAGAGAAGGAGGGAGAGAGCGCGACAGCGAGAGAGGGAGGGAGAGAGCGTGACAGCAAAAGAGAGAGGGAGAGAGCGCGACAGAGAGAGGGAGAGAGCACAACAGAGAGGGAGAGAGCGCGACAGCGAGAGAGGGAGAGATCGCGACAGCGAAAGAGAGGGAGAGAGCGCGACAGCGAGGGAGGGAGAGAGCGCGACAGCGAAAGAGAGGGAGAGAGGGAGAGAGCGCGACAGCGAGAGAGGGAGAGAGTGCGACAGCGAGAGAGGGAGAGAGCGCGACAGAGAGAGGGAGAGAGCGCGACAGTGAGAGAGGGAGAGAGCGCGACAGAGAGAGGGAGAGAGCGCGACAGTGAGAGAGGGAGGGAGAGAGCGCGACAGCGAGAGAGGGAGGGAGCGCGACAGAGAGAGGGAGAGAGCGCGACAGTGAGAGAGGGAGAGAGTGCGACAGCGAGAGAGGGAGAGAGCGCGACAGAGAGAGGGAGAGAGCGCGACAGTGAGAGAGGGAGGGAGAGAGCGCGACAGCGAGAGAGGGAGGGAGCGCGACAGAGAGAGGGAGAGAGCGCGACAGTGAGAGAGGGAGGGAGAGAGCGCGACAGCGAGAGAGGGAGGGAGCGCGACAGAGAGAGGGAGAGAGCGCAACAGCGAGAGAGGGAGGGAGCGCAACAGAGAGAGGGAGAGGGAGAGAGCACGACAGCGAGAGAGGGAGGGAGAGAGCACGACAGCGAGAGAGAGAGGGAGAGAGTGTGACAGCGAGAGAGAGAGGGAGACAGCACGACAGCGAGGGGGAGAGAGCGCAACAGAGAGGGAGAGAGCGCGATAGCGAGAGAGCGCGACAGCGAGAGAGGAAGGGAGCGCGACAGAGAGAGAGCGCGACAGAGAGAGGGAGAGAGCGCGACAGCGAGGGGGAGAGAGCGCAACAGAGAGAGGGAGAGAATGCAACAGAGAGGGAGAGAGCGCGATAGCAAGAGAGCGCGACAGCGAGAGAGGAAGGGAGCGCGACAGAGAAAGGGAGAGAGCGCGACAGCTAGAGAGGGAGGGAGCGCGACAGAGAGAGGGAGAGAGCGCGACAGAGAGAGGGAGAGAGCGCGACAGCGAGTGAGAGAGGGAGAAAGTACGACAGCGAGAGGGGAGAGAGAGAGCGCGACAGCGAGAGAGGGAGGGAGAGAGCGCGACAGCGAGAGAGGAAGAGAGGGAGAGAGCGCGATAGCGAGAGAGGGAGGGAGAGAGTGTGACAGCGAGAGAGGGAGGGAGCGCAACAGCGAGAGATAGGGAGAGAGGGAGGGAGCGCAACAGCGAGAGAGAGGGAGAGAGGGAGAGAGCGCGACAGCGAGAGACAGAGGGAGAGAGAGAGCGCAACAGCGAGAGACAGAGGGAGAGAGAGAGCGCAACAGCGAGAGAGGGAGAGAGCGCGACAGCGAGAGAGGGAGAGAGCGCGACAGCGAGAGAGGGAGGGAGAGAGCGCGACAGCGAGAGAGGGAGAGAGAGCGCGATAGCAAGAGAGGGAGAGAGCACGACAGCGAGAGAGGGAGGGAGAGAGCGCGACAGCGAGAGAGGGAGGGAGAGAGCGCGACAGCGAGAGAGGGAGGGAGAGAGCGCGACAGCGAGAGAGGGAGAGAGCGCGACAGCGAGAGAGGGAGAGAGCGCGACAGCGAGAGAGAGAGAGAGAGAGAGCGAGAGAGAGAGAGAGGGAGAGAGCGCGACAGCGAGAGAGGGAGGCAGAGCGCGACAGCGAGAGAGGGAGAGAGCGCGACAGCGAGAGAGGGAGAGAGAGAGCGCGACAGCGAGAGAGAGATGGAGAGAGCGTGACAGCAAAAGAGAGGGAGAGAGCGCGACAGAGAGAGGGAGAGAGCACAACAGAGAGGGAGAGAGCGCGACAGCGAGAGAGGGAGAGAGGGAGAGATCGCGACAGCGAAAGAGAGGGAGAGAGCGCGACAGCGAGAGAGGGAGGGAGAGAGCGCGACAGCGAGAGAGGGAGAGAGCGCGACAGCGAGAGAGGGAGGCAGAGCGCGACAGCGAGAGAGGGAGAGAGCGCGACAGCGAGAGAGGGAGAGAGAGAGCGCGACAGCGAGAGAGAGATGGAGAGAGCATGACAGCAAAAGAGAGAGGGAGAGAGCGCGACAGAGAGAGGGAGAGAGCACAACAGAGAGGGAGAGAGCGCGACAGCGAGAGACAGAGGGAGAGAGAGAGCGCAACAGCGAGAGAGGGAGAGAGCGCGACAGCGAGAGAGGGAGGGAGAGAGCGCGACAGCGAGAGAGGGAGGGAGAGAGCGCGACAGCGAGAGAGGGAGAGAGAGCGCGATAGCAAGAGAGGGAGAGAGCACGACAGCGAGAGAAGGAGGGAGAGAGCGCGACAGCGAGAGAGGGAGGGAGAGAGCGTGACAGCAAAAGAGAGAGGGAGAGAGCGCGACAGAGAGAGGGAGAGAGCACAACAGAGAGGGAGAGAGCGCGACAGCGAGAGAGGGAGAGATCGCGACAGCGAAAGAGAGGGAGAGAGCGCGGCAGCGAGGGAGGGAGAGAGCGCGACAGCGAAAGAGAGGGAGAGAGGGAGAGAGCGCGACAGCGAGAGAGGGAGAGAGTGCGACAGCGAGAGAGGGAGAGAGCGCGACAGAGAGAGGGAGAGAGCGCGACAGTGAGAGAGGGAGAGAGCGCGACAGAGAGAGGGAGAGAGCGCGACAGTGAGAGAGGGAGGGAGAGAGCGCGACAGCGAGAGAGGGAGGGAGCGCGACAGAGAGAGGGAGAGAGCGCGACAGTGAGAGAGGGAGAGAGTGCGACAGCGAGAGAGGGAGAGAGCGCGACAGAGAGAGGGAGAGAGCGCGACAGTGAGAGAGGGAGGGAGAGAGCGCGACAGCGAGAGAGGGAGGGAGCGCGACAGAGAGAGGGAGAGAGCGCGACAGTGAGAGAGGGAGGGAGAGAGCGCGACAGCGAGAGAGGGAGGGAGCGCGACAGAGAGAGGGAGAGAGCGCAACAGCGAGAGAGGGAGGGAGCGCAACAGAGAGAGGGAGAGGGAGAGAGCACGACAGCGAGAGAGGGAGGGAGAGAGCACGACAGCGAGAGAGAGAGGGAGAGAGTGTGACAGCGAGAGAGAGAGGGAGACAGCACGACAGAGAGAGGGAGAGAGCACAACAGAGAGGGAGAGAGCGCGACAGCGAGAGAGGGAGAGAGGGAGAGATCGCGACAGCGAAAGAGAGGGAGAGAGCGCGACAGCGAGAGAGGGAGGGAGAGAGCGCGACAGCGAGAGAGGGAGAGAGAGCGCGACAGCGAGAGAGGGAGAGAGCGCGACAGCGAGAGAGGGAGGCAGAGCGCGACAGCGAGAGAGGGAGAGAGCGCGACAGCGAGAGAGGGAGAGAGAGAGCGCGACAGCGAGAGAGAGATGGAGAGAGCGTGACAGCAAAAGAGAGAGGGAGAGAGCGCGACAGAGAGAGGGAGAGAGCACAACAGAGAGGGAGAGAGCGCGACAGCGAGAGACAGAGGGAGAGAGAGAGCGCAACAGCGAGAGAGGGAGAGAGCGCGACAGCGAGAGAGGGAGGGAGAGAGCGCGACAGCGAGAGAGGGAGGGAGAGAGCGCGACAGCGAGAGAGGGAGAGAGCGCGATAGCAAGAGAGGGAGAGAGCACGACAGCGAGAGAAGGAGGGAGAGAGCGCGACAGCGAGAGAGGGAGGGAGAGAGCGTGACAGCAAAAGAGAGAGGGAGAGAGCGCGACAGAGAGAGGGAGAGAGCACAACAGAGAGGGAGAGAGCGCGACAGCGAGAGAGGGAGAGATCGCGACAGCGAAAGAGAGGGAGAGAGCGCGACAGCGAGGGAGGGAGAGAGCGCGACAGCGAAAGAGAGGGAGAGAGGGAGAGAGCGCGACAGCGAGAGAGGGAGAGAGTGCGACAGCGAGAGAGGGAGAGAGCGCGACAGAGAGAGGGAGAGAGCGCGACAGTGAGAGAGGGAGAGAGCTCGACAGAGAGAGGGAGAGAGCGAGACAGTGAGAGAGGGAGGGAGAGAGCGCGACAGCGAGAGAGGGAGAGAGCGCGACAGAGAGAGGGAGAGAGCGCGACAGTGAGAGAGGGAGAGAGAGCGACAGCGAGAGAGGGAGAGAGCGCGACAGAGAGAGGGAGAGAGCGCGACAGTGAGAGAGGGAGGGAGAGAGCGCGACAGCGAGAGAGGGAGGGAGCGCGACAGAGAGAGGGAGAGAGCGCGACAGAGAGAGAGGGAGGGAGAGAGCGCGACAGCGAGAGAGGGAGGGAGCGCGACAGAGAGAGGGAGAGAGCGCAACAGCGAGAGAGAGGGAGAAAGCGCGACAGCGAGAGAGGGAGGGTGAGAGCACGACAGCGAGAGAGAGAGGGAGAGAGCGCGACAGCGAGAGAGGGAGGGAGCGCAACAGAGAGAGGGAGAGGGAGAGAGCACGACAGCGAGAGAGGGAGGGAGAGAGCACGACAGCGAGAGAGAGAGGGAGAGAGTGTGACAGCGAGAGAGAGAGGGAGACAGCACGACAGCGAGGGGGAGAGAGCGCAACAGAGAGGGAGAGAGCGCGATAGCGAGAGAGCGCGACAGCGAGAGAGGAAGGGAGCGCGACAGAGAGAGAGCGCGACAGAGAGAGGGAGAGAGCGCGACAGCGAGGGGGAGAGAGCGCAACAGAGAGAGGGAGAGAATGCAACAGAGAGGGAGAGAGCGCGATAGCAAGAGAGCGCGACAGCGAGAGAGGAAGGGAGCGCGACAGAGAAAGGGAGAGAGCGCGACAGCTAGAGAGGGAGGGAGAGAGCGCGACAGCGAGAGAGGGAGAGAGCGCGACAGCGAGAGAGGGAGGGAGAGAGCGCGACAGGGAGGGAGAGAGCGCGACAGCGAGAGAGGGAGGGAGAGAGCGCGACAGCGAGAGAGGGAGAGAGAGACGCGCCACAGCGAAAGAGGGAGAGAGTGCGACAGCGAGAGAGAGAGGGGGAGAGCGCGACAGCAAGAGAGAGAGGGAGAGAGCGCGACAGGGAGAGGGAGAGAGCACAACAGAGAGAGGGAGAGAGCGCAACAGAGAGAGGGAGAGAATGCGACAGAGAGGGAGAGAGCGCGATAGCGAGAGAGGGATGGAGAGAGCGCGACAGCGAGAGGGGGAGGGAGAGAGCGCGACAGCGAGAGAGGGAGGGAGAGAGCGCGACAGAGAGGGAGAGAGCGTGACAGAGAGAGAGGGAGGGAGAGAGCGCGACAGCGAGAGAGGAAGAGAGGGAGAGAGCGCGACAGCGAGAGAGGGAGGGAGAGACGCGCCACAGCGAAAGAGGGAGAGAGTGCGACAGCTGGAGAGAGAGGGAGAGAGCGTGACAGCAAGAGAGAGAGGTAGAGAGCACGACAGAGAGAGGGAGAGAGCACAACAGAGAGAGGGAGAGAGCGCAACAGAGAGGGAGAGAGCGCGACAGCGAGAGAGGGAGGGAGAGAGCGCGACAGCGAGAGAAGGAGGGAGAGAGCGCGACAGCGAGAGAGGGAGGGAGAGAGCGCGACAGCGAGAGAGGGAGGGAGAGATTGCGACAGCGAGAGGGAGGGAGCGCGACAGAGAGAGGGAGAGAGCGCGACAGAGAGAGGGAGAGAGCGCGACAGTGAGAGGGAGAGAGCGCGACAGTGAGAGGGATAGAGCGCGACAGAGAGGGAGAGAGCGCGACAGAGAGGGAGAGAGCGCGACAGAGAGAGAGGGAGGGAGAGAGCGCGACAGCGAGAGAGGAAGAGAGGGAGAGAGCGCGACAGCGAGAGAGGGAGGGAGAGAGCGCGACAGCGAGTGAGAGAGGGAGAAAGCGCGACAGCGAGAGGGGAGAGAGCGAGCGCGACAGCGAGAGAGGGAGGGAGAGAGCGCGACAGTGAGAGAGGGAGGGAGAGAGTGCGACAGCGAGAGAGGGAGGAAGAGAGGACGACAGCGAGAGAGGGAGGAAGAGAGGGCGACAGCGAGAGAGGGAGAAAGAGAGGGCGACAGCGAGAGAGGGAGAGAGCGCGACAGCGAGGGAGGAAGAGAGGGTGACAGCGAGAGAGGGAGAGAGCGCAACAGCGAGAGAGTGAGAGAGAGCGCAACAGCGAGAGAGGGAGAGAGAGCGCAACAGCGAGAGAGGGAGAGAGCGCAACAGCGAGAGAGGGAGGGAGAGAGCATAACAGCGAGATAGGGAGGGAGAGAGCATAACAGCGAGATAGGGAGAGAGCGCGACAGCGAGGGAGAGAGCGCGACAGCGAGAGAGAGAGCGCGACAGCGAGAGAGAGAGCGCGACAGCGAGAGAGGAAGGTAGAGAGCGCGACAGCGAGAGAGGGAGGAAGAGAGGGCGACGAGAGAGGGAGGAAGAGAGGGCGACAGCGAGGGAGGGAGAGAGCGCGACAGCGAGGGAGGGAGAGAGCGCGACAGCGAGAGAGGGAGAGAGCGCGACAGCGAGAGAGGGAGAGAGAGCGCAACAGCGAGAGAGGGAGAGAGAGCGCAACAGCGAGAGAGGGAGGTAGAGAGCGCGACAGCGAGAGAGGGAGGTAGAGAGCGTAACAGCGAGATAGGGAGAGAGCGCGACAGCGAGGGAGAGAGCGCGACAGCGAGAGAGAGAGCGCGACAGCGAGAGAGGGAGGTAGAGAGCGCGACAGCGAGAGAGGGAGGTAGAGAGCGCGACAGCGAGAGAGGGAGGTAGAGAGCGCGACAGCGAGAGAGGGAGGGAGAGAGCGCAACAGCGAGAGAGGGAGAGAGCGCAACAGCGAGGGAGAGGGAGAGAGCGCAACAGCGAGGGAGAGGGAGAGAGCGCAACAGCGAGGGAGAGGGAGAGAGCGCGACAGCAAGAGAGAGGGAGAGAGGGAGAGAGTGCGACAGCGAGAGAGAGGGAGACAGCGCGACAGCGAGAGAGAGAGGGAGAGAGCGTGACAGCGAGAGAGAGAGAGGGAGAGAGTGCAAGAGAGGGAGAGAGCGCGACAGCGAGAGAGGGAGGGAGAGAGCGCGACAGCGAGAGAGGGAGAGAGAGAGCGCGACAGCGAGAGAGAGGGAGAGAGTGCGACAGCGAGAGGGAGAGAGTGCGACAGCGAGAGAGAGAGGGAGACAGCGAGAGAGAGAGGGAGACAGCGTGACAGCGAGAGAGAGAGGGAGAGAGCGCAACAGAGAGGGAGAGAGCGCGACAGCGAGAGAGGGAGGGAGAGAGCGCGACAGCGAGAGAGGGTGGGAGAGAGCGCGACAGCGAGAGAGAGGGAGAGAGGGAGAGAGCGTGACAGCGAGAGAGAGAGAGGGAGAGAGCACGACAGCGAGAGAGGGAGGGAGAGAGCGCGACAGCGAGAGAGAGGGAGAGAGGGAGAGAGCGCGACAGCAAGAGAGAGAGAGGGAGAGAGCGCGACAGCGAGCGAGGGAGAGAGAGAGCACGACAGCGAGAGAGGGAGAGAGCGCGACAGCAAGAGAGAGAGAGGGAGAGAGTGCGACAGCGAGAGAGGGAGGGAGAGAGCGCAACAGCGAGAGAGGGAGGGAGCGCGACAGAGAGAGGGAGAGAGCGCAACAGAGAGAGGGAGAGAGTGCGACAGCGAGAGAGGGAGAGAGCGCGACAGCGAGAGAGGGAGAGAGCGCGACAGCGAGAGAGGGAGGGAGAGAGCGCAACAGCGAGAGAGAGAGAGAGAAAGCGCGACAGCGAGAGGGGAGAGAGCGCGACAGCGAGAGAGGGAGGGAGAGAGCGCCACAGCGAGAGAGGGAGGGAGAGAGCGCGACAGCGAGAGAGAGAGAGAGAGAGAGAGAGAGGGAGAGAGGGAGAGAGGGAGAGAGTGCGACAGCGAGAGGGAGAGAGTGCGACAGCGAGAGAGAGAGGGAGACAGCGAGAGAGAGAGGGAGACAGCGAGAGAGAGAGGGAGACAGCGTGACAGCGAGAGAGAGAGGGAGAGAGCGCGACAGCGAGAGAGGGAGGGAGAGAGCGCGACAGCGAGAGAGGGAGGGAGAGAGCGCAACAGCGAGAGAGAGAGAGAGAAAGCGCGACAGCGAGAGGGGAGAGAGCGCGACAGCGAGAGAGGGAGGGAGAGAGCGCCACAGCGAGAGAGGGAGGTAGAGAGCGCGACAGCGAGAGAGGGAGGGAGAGAGCGTAACAGCGAGATAGGGAGAGAGCGCGACAGCGAGGGAGAGAACGCGACAGCGAGAGAGGGAGGGAGAGAGGGCAACAGCGAGAGAGGGAGAGAGCGCAACAGCGAGAGAGGGAGAGAGCGCAACAGCGAGGGAGAGGGAGAGAGCGCGACAGCAAGAGAGAGGGAGAGAGGGAGAGAGTGCGACAGCGAGAGAGAGAGGGAGACAGCGCGACAGCGAGAGAGAGGGAGAGAGCGTGACAGCGAGAGAGAGAGGGAGAGAGCGCAACAGAGAGGGAGAGAGCGCGACAGCGAGAGAGGGAGGGAGAGAGCGCGACAGCGAGAGAGGGAGAGAGCGCGACAGCGAGAGAGGGAGAGAGAGAGCGCGACAGCGAGAGAGAGGGAGAGAGGGAGAGAGTGCGACAGCGAGAGGGAGAGAGTGCGACAGCGAGAGAGAGAGGGAGACAGCGAGAGAGAGAGGGAGACAGCGTGACAGCGAGAGAGAGAGGGAGAGAGCGCAACAGAGAGGGAGAGAGCGCGACAGCGAGAGAGGGAGGGAGAGAGCGCGACAGCGAGAGAGAGGGAGGGAGAGGGAGAGAGGGAGAGAGCGCGACAGCGAGAGAGAGAGAGGGAGAGAGCACAACAGCGAGAGAGGGAGGGAGAGAGCGCGACAGCGAGAGAGATGGAGAGAGGGAGAGAGCGCGACAGCAAGAGAGAGAGAGGGAGAGAGCGCAACAGCGAGAGAGGGAGGGAGAGAGCGTGACAGCGAGAGAGGGAGGGAGAGAGCGCGACAGCGAGAGAGGGAGAGAGAGAGCACGACAGCGAGAGGGAGAGAGCGCGACAGCAAGAGAGAGAGAGGGAGAGAGTGCGACAGCGAGAGAGGGAGGGAGAGAGCGCAACAGCGAGAGAGGGAGGGAGCGCGACAGAGAGAGGGAGAGAGCGCAAGAGAGAGGGAGAGAGCGCGACAGTGAGAGAGGGAGGGAGAGAGCGCAACAGCGAGAGAGAGAGAGAGAAAGCGCGACAGCGAGAGGGGAGAGAGCGCGACAGCGAGAGAGGGAGAGAGAGAGCACGACAGCGAGAGAGAGGGAGAGAGCGCGACAGCAAGAGAGAGAGAGGGAGAGAGTGCGACAGCGAGAGAGGGAGGGAGAGAGCGCAACAGCGAGAGAGGGAGGGAGCGCGACAGAGAGAGCAAGAGAGCGCGACAGAGAGAGGGAGAGAGCGCAACAGAGAGAGGGAGAGAGCGCGACAGCGAGAGAGGGAGGGAGAGAGCGCAACAGCGAGAGAGAGAGAGAGAAAGCGCGACAGTGAGAGGGGAGAGAGCGCGACAGCGAGAGAGGGAGGGAGAGAGCGCCACAGCGAGAGAGGGAGGTAGAGAGCGCGACAGCGAGAGAGGGAGGGAGAGAGCGTAACAGCGAGATAGGGAGAGAGCGCGACAGCGAGGGAGAGAGCGCGACAGCGAGAGAGAGAGCGCGACAGCGAGAGAGGGAGGTAGAGAGCGCGACAGCGAGAGAGGGAGGTAGAGAGCGCGACAGCGAGAGAGGGAGGAAGAGAGGGCGACAACGAGAGAGTGAGGAAGAGAGGGTGACAGCGAGAGAGGGAGAAAGAGAGGGCGACAGCGAGAGAGGGAGAGAGCGCGACAGCGAGGGAGGAAGAGAGGGTGACAGCGAGAGAGGGAGAGAGCGCGACAGCGAGAGAGGGAGAGAGCGCAACAGCGAGAGAGGGAGAGAGAGCGCAACAGCGAGAGAGGGAGAGAGAGCGCAACAGCGAGAGAGGGAGAGAGAGCGCAACAGCGAGAGAGGGAGAGAGCGCAACAGCGAGAGAGGGAGGTAGAGAGCGCGACAGCGAGAGAGGGAGGTAGAGAGCGTAACAGCGAGATAGGGAGAGAGCGCGACAGCGAGGGAGAGAGCGCGACAGCGAGAGAGGGAGAGAGAGAGCGCGACAGCGAGAGAGAGGGAGAGAGGGAGAGAGTGCGACAGCGAGAGAGAGAGGGAGACAGCGAGAGAGAGAGGGAGACAGCGTGACAGCGAGAGAGAGAGGGAGAGAGCGCAACAGAGAGGGAGAGAGCGCGACAGCGAGAGAGGGAGGGAGAGAGCGCGACAGCGAGAGAGGGAGGGAGAGAGCGCAACAGCGAGAGAGAGGGAGGGAGAGAGGGAGAGAGGGAGAGAGCGCGACAGCGAGAGAGAGAGAGGGAGAGAGCACGACAGCGAGAGAGGGAGGGAGAGAGCGCGACAGCGAGAGAGAGGGAGAGAGGGAGAGAGCGCGACAGCAAGAGAGAGAGAGGGAGAGAGCGCGACAGCGAGAGAGGGAGGGAGAGAGCGTGACAGCGAGAGAGGGAGGGAGAGAGCGCGACAGCGAGAGAGGGAGAGAGAGAGCACGACAGCGAGAGAGAGGGAGAGAGCGCAACAGAGAGAGGGAGAGAGCGCGACAGCGAGAGAGGGAGGGAGAGAGCGCAACAGCGAGAGAGAGAGAGAGAAAGCGCGACAGCGAGAGGGGAGAGAGCGTGACAGCGAGAGAGGGAGGGAGAGAGCGTGACAGCGAGAGAGAGAGAGAGAGAGAGAGAGAGAGAGAGAGAGAGCACAACAGCCAGAGAGAGCGGCGCACGAGGGAGCGTGGGGTGTGTGGGCGCAAGGGCGGGACGGTGTGAGTGGGCGCGTGAGAGAGACAGCGAGGGAGGGAAAACTGGGAAAGGGTGTCCCATGGTGCATTTCAGTGCTAACTTCAGAGCGGGAGGATAAGAGTGAAAAAGAAAGAGAAAGGGAACTTCTAATACCCCAATTCAGTACCCCTCCTGCTGCGCCCTTGCCCCTCCCACCCCCCTCTCCACCTACCTGATTGGAATTAGAGTGCTGTTGCATGTAATCATTTGCTGCTTCCTCTGCCAAAGCGTTTATCTCCTCACTGTGGTCTTGGTCTGGAGGTTACAGAGAGGGGTGAGGTCCGTGAGCAAGGCTCCTTGAAGACCTGCAATGGTTCCTAGGGCCGATCCTCAAAACATGCTTCTGCCATTATTTCTTTGGCTGGGCCTACTCTGAGCAACGCTGAGCTCTTCTCTCCTCTTCTCCCGTCAAGTCCAACCCCACCGCCACATCCCTCCCCCATTTACCAGACATTTAGACACTGATAGGATAGACACTTGGACAGGTACATGGATAGGGAAGGTTTACGGGGCTAAAAACTGGCAGATGCAACTAGCCTAGATGACAAAAACTTGGGTGAATGTGCACAACCTTTACCCCAGGGTTGGGGTATCAAGAACTAGAGGCCACAGGTTTAAGGAGAGAGGATAGAGGAGAGAGATTTAATTGGAACCTGAGGGGCAACTTCTTCACTCAGAGGGTGGTCAATATATGGAACAAGCTGCTAGAGGAAGTGGTTGAGGCAGGTCCAATAACAATGCTTAAAAGGCACTTGGACAGGTACATGAATAGGAAAGGTTTAGAGCAGGGTATTGTGTGCAGTTCTAGTCATCCCATCACAGGAAGGGTGTGGGGGCTTTGGAGAGGGTGCAGAAGAGGTTCACCAGGATGCTGCCTGGATTAGAGGGCGTGAGCTGTAAAGAGAGGTTGGCAAACTTGGGTTGTTTTCTCTGGAGCGGCAGAGGTTGAGGGGAGACCTGAGAGAGGTTCATAAAATTATGAGAGGTGTAGATAGAGTAGACAGACAGTATCTTTCTACCCCAGATGGAAAAGTCTAATACCAAACGGTAGGACCAACTTGGATTGATTTTTTCCTGGAGTGGCACAAACTTCTTAAATATTACAATTGAAACTTCCTCCTCTTAAGTTCAATCCCTCTAGCAATGAAGACCACCGTTGTATTTGCTTTATTGATGACCTGTTGGATCTGCAAACCAACCTCCTGCGATTGATGTACAATCACACCCAAGGCCCTTTGCACAACAACACACTGAACTCTTTCACCTTTAAATAATAATCTGATCTTTTATTTCTCATTTTAAAGTGGATGCCCTCACATTTACCAATGCTGTACTCCATCTGCCAGACCCTTGCACACTCACTTAACCTATCTATATCCACTGTGCTCACTATATCTTCAAAGAATTCCAGTACGACTGATAAACAGGACCTACCCTTCAAGAATCCATGCTGTGTCTAGCTGATGGAACCACTTTTATATATTTGTCTTGCTATTTCCTCCTTAATAACAGATTCAAACATTTTCCTGACTACGACGTCAAGCTAACTGGCCTACAGTGTCCTGTCTATATTTAAACAGAGCCTTGGCATTCGCTGTCTTCCAATCCACCAGGACCTGCCCAGAGTTCAGACAATTGTCGTAAATTAACAGCTCTACAATCATTTCAGCTATTTATTTTAGTTTACCAGGATGCATTTCATCAGAATTAGGGGACTTGTATACCTTCAGGCACACTAATTTCTCAGCCACAAGAAACCGCAGAGAGTTGTGGACACAGCTCAGCACATCACGGAAACCAGCCTCCCCTCCATGGACTCTGTCTACACTTCTCACTGCTCAGTGAAGCAGCCAGAATCATCAAAGACCTCAACCTCCCAAGATATTCTCTCTTCTCCCCCTCTCCCTTCGGGCAGAAGATACAAAAGCCTGAAAGCTCACACCACTAGGCTCAAGGGCAGTTTCTAGTACATGTGACAATAATAAACCAATTGCACTATCTCCTTAGTGACAGCAATTGTGTCGAGGTCCTTGCCTGCCATAACATCCATAATACCCCTCTTTGGCACGTTAGATGCTTCCTCCACAGCAAAATAGTATTTCCGCATTACCCAAAATTATCATCAGGGTCAAGATTTACTATCACTCACATGTTGTGAAAGTTGTTTTGCAACAGTGTGCAAAACATTAAAAATTACTGTAAGTTATAATAAGAAATATATAAAAAATAAGGAGTTCATTGTCCATTCAGAAATCTGATGGCAGAGGGGAAGAAGCTGTTCCTAAACTTTGAACGTCTTCAGATTCATGAAGGGGGCATATCCCGAGTGGTGATGCTTCTTAATAACGGATGCTGCTTTTTGAGGCATCGCCTATTGACGACATCCTCGATGGTGGGGAGGCGAATCCCTCAGGCTGCAGGGCTGGGGGTGAGCCGTGTCATAAGTCCCTGTTGTCCCTGTAGTACTGCAGTCTTGCTCTGTGGTCTTCAGTGGTATTATCCAGAGACCATGCATTAGTCAGAAGGGTGGTAGGTAGTGTTGGCCTCAAGTCCTGCATTCCAGTTTTGCCTGCAGCCCATCCAACAGCTATGCTTCCTTAAAAGGAAACTGCCCTCACTACCTGGGTGGTCTACAGTCTGGAATCTGCCACTTTTGAGGATTGATAGTTTTTAAAAAATGTCTTAAAACAATGTTGTTTACTGAAATACCTGTGCTTGTGACTGTAGATTTCAGATTCCCTAAATGGGAATGTTTGATGAATCCCTTCAGAACTGCACACAAAGAGTCAGCACTCTCCAGCGCCATCTTTCTGGTGAAATTTTAATTTCCCCCTCTCATCTTCCAAGGGACCTACATTCCCTTTAGCCACTCTTCTTTGCTTTATATAATTATAAAGCCTTTTTACTATCTTTTTATACTTTGTGCTAGATTACTTTCATAAACTATCTCCCCCTTTCCTTTCTGCTTGCTTAATCGATCCTTGTTGCTTTTTAAAGTTTTCTTAAACTTCCAGTTTCCACTACCCTTGGCAACTCTGTATGCAGGAGCTTTTAGTTTAATGCCACCAAACACTCTTGACAAACTTCAGTGGAGAGCATTCTGACTGGTTGCATCAAAGCACAGGATCACAAGATGCTGCAGAGAGTGGTGGAACTGGAACAACAGCCTGGAGGACCTATCCTGGGCCCAGCACTTAAGATTCAACCCTGAAGAAGGCATGCCAGCACCTCTACTTTCTATTAAGTTTAAGGAAATTTGGAATGTCATCAAAGGCTCTGATCAAACTCCTACAAGTGTACAGTGGAAAGCATTCTGACTTGGTATCAGAACTCCAACACACAAGAATGCGAGAGTCTACAGAGAGTGGTAGACTCGGCCAGTTCCCTCACAGGTACAACTGTCCACACCATTGAGCAACATCTACAAGAAGGAAGGCAATATCCAACTTCAGGGACCCCTGCCATCCAGGTCATGCTCTCTTCTCAATGCTGCAATCAGGGAGGATGTCCAGGACCCATGTTCAATGTTTTAGGAACAACTTTGACCCCTCTGTCATCAGATTTCTGAACAATCCATGAACTGATGAACAGTACTTCACCTTTCTTCATTTTCACTATGTTTTTTTTATTGTAACTTAACTTTTTGTTTTTAACTGTACTGCTGCCATAAAACAACAATTTTAAACGATTCAAAGGTTTGTTTATTATCAAAGTATACAACTCCAAGATTCTTCTTCTCTAGATAGTCATGAAACTGAGAAAAAAACGGCAACACAATCGTCAACCCTCAAACCCCCGAAATGCAACAAGACCATTGGCCCCCAAATACCCCTCTCCCCCGCACAAAAATGATGAGAAAGAACAGGGGGAAAACACAGAATATAAAAAACTATAAGACTGAAAAAAAATCCATAAATCATAGTCCAAATCCATATGGAAAACACTGAAAACCTTGGTAACATCCTCCGGGCACAGCAGCAGGCTACACAAGCTCCCCGCTCCAGTAGCAGAGTGATCCCACCAGTGATCAGAAGGCAGGCTGGTGCTCACCTTCCACATTTACTTCGATGTTTCAATCTCTCTCGTCGTTTTAATCGGCGAACAATGGAAGCTTTAATCGGTGAAAAGGAGTTGAGCATCGGCTTCATGATTGCACAACATATCATTGATAATAAACCTGATTCTGATTCTTCAACAACAGTTTTTTCCCCACTGCCATCAGCTTCTTGAACTGACCTGAAAAACCCTAATTCTACTTCAGATTATATTTCCCTCAACTTGTACTAATGTCATTATATGCAGCACATATCTGGTTGAGAGAATGTTTCTAACAGTAGTAGTCTAGAATCAGAGAGCACAGCCTCAGAATACAAGGACGCCCCTTTGGAACAGAGATGAGGAGGAATTTCTTCAGCCAGAGGCCAGTGAATCTGTGGGATTCATTGCCATGGAGGGTGGTGGAGGCCAAGTCATTGGATGCCCTTAAGGCAGAGATTGATAGCTTCATGAATGGTAAGGGGGTTAAGGGGAGAAAGTTGGAAAATGAGATTGAGAGAAAAAAAAATCAGTCATGATGGAATGGCGAAGTAGACTCAATGGGCCGAATGGCCTAACTCCACTCCCATGTCTAATAGTCTTGTTCATTTTGTTATGCAAGTTATGTATAACACACGTTAATTTAAGTCTATGCAATTTATATGTAATGTACTGTGCTGCTGCTGCTCATTTTCACGGCATTTATACCCTAAACTTGAACTTGAATTTGGGGATGTGGTGATTCAGGCAAGTGTCATTAGCGTCACACATTTGCAAGCCAAGATCACCTCCAGGAAGACAGAATTGGACTTGACAGTAACTGAATTACCAAAGCTAAATAGCCCAGCATTGAGTGAGATTCACAATCCTTTGAGGGCAAGATCTGTGGTGTTCAAGACTGGCGATCCAATTTGTACAAGTAGTCCAAGTACGACCTACGGAAGGCTATCTTAAGAGCAAAAAAGTAATTCCAAATGAAGCTCGAGACAGAATCCGGCAGGGTTTGCAAGCCATTACTTCCTACAAGGCGAAACCCAATGCCATAAATGGCTGTGATGCTTCACTCCTCAATGAGCTGAATGCCTTTTATGCACACTCGGAAAGAGAGAGTAAAATTACACCTATGCAAATTCCTGCAGCATCTGGTGACCCTGTGATATCTGTCTCAAGAATCCAACGTCAGAACATCTTTCAAGATGGTGAAACCTCGCACGGCATCAGGCCACAATGGTGTACCTGGTAGGGCTCTGAAAACTTGTGTCAACTGACGGGAAGGAGTGTTTGAAGACACCTTCGATCTCTCATTCCAGAGGTTCCCACCACTTCAAAAGGCCATCAATCATACGGGTGCTCAAGAAGAGCAGGGTGAATTGTCTCAATTACTATTGCCCAGTGGCACTCACATCTAAAGTGCTTTGGGAGGTTGATCATGGCCAGAATCAACTCCTGCCTAAGCAAGGACCTGGACCCATTGCAATTTGCCTGTCACAACAGGTCTACAGTGGGTGCAATTTCACTGGCACTCCACTCTCCTTCCAGCACTTGAACCTGCATCAGACTGCTGTTTATTGATTACACCTCAGCGTTCAACACAATCATTCCCGCAGTACTAATCAACAAGCTTCAAAAGCTGGGCCTCTGCAACTTGACTCCTTTAGCGGGAGGCCACAGTCAGTGCGGATCAGAAATAACACGTCCTCGCAGACAACCAACACTGGTACAGCTCAAGGATGCGGCTTAACTCACTGCTTTACGCTCTCTACATCTACGACTGTGCAGCTGGCGTCTGAGCTGTGCCCATCGATAAATTTGCCGATGACACAAACTTATACAATACTGTTGGCAGGAACTCAGAAGGTGATGAGGAGGCGTACAGGAGGCAGATTGGCTGGTTGAATGATGTCATAACATTAGTTAGACAGAAGAATTGATTGTGGACTTCAGGAAGAGGAAGTCGAGTGAACACACACCCGTCTTCATCAAGAGATCAGCAGTGAAAAGGGTGAGCAGTTTCAAGTTCCTGTGTGTCAACATCTCTGAGAACCTAGCTTGGGCCCAACATATTGATTCAATTACAAAGAGGCCCAGCAGTGGCAATATTTCATTAGGAGTTTGAGGAGATTTGGTATGTCACCAAAGATTAGCAAATTTCTCCAGATGTACCGTGGAGAGCATTGTAACTGGTTGCATCACTGTCTAGTACAGAAAGGCCACTGCAAAAGATCAGTAAACGCTGCAGAGGGTTGTAAACTCAGTCAGCTCCATCATTGGCACTAGCCTCCCAACCATCAAGGATATCTTCAAAAGGTGAGACCTCAGAAAGGCAGCATCCTTCATTAAGGACGCTCATCACCCAGGCATGCCCTCTTCTCATTGCTACCAGTAGAGAAGAGGTACAGAAACCTCAAGACGTACACTCATTTCAGGAACAGCTTCTTCCCCACCACCATCAGATTACTGAACAGACAATGAACACATGAACACTACATCACTATATTTTGCATTCTTCTTGCACTACTCATTTTTTAATATACAGTACATTTCTTATTGTAATTTGTAGTATATTTTATATATTGCACTGTACTGTTGCTGCAAATGAATTTCACAACATCCAGTCCTGTGTAAAAGTCTTAGGCACATATATTTAACTAGGGTGCTTAAGACTTTTGCCCAGTACTGTAGTAATTTTGTATATTGCACTGTACTGCTGCCACAAAAAAAACAAATTTTATGATACCTAAAATGCTGGTGAACGCAGCAGGCCAGGCAGCATCTCTGGGAAGAGGTACAGTCGACGTTTCAGGCCGAGACCCTTCGTCAGGACTAACCGAAAGAAGAGCTAGTAAGAGATTTGAAAGTGGGAGGGGGAGGGGGAGATCGGAAATGATAGGAGAAGACAGGAGGGGAAGGGATGGAGCCGAGAGCTGGACAGGTGATTGGCAAAAGGAATATGAGAGGATCATGGGACAGGAGGCCCAGGGAGAAAGACAAGGGGGAGGGGAGAAACCAGAGGAAGATGGAGAGCAGGCAAGGAGTTATTGTGAAAGGGACAGGGGGAGAAAAGAGAGAGAGAGGAAAAAAGGGGGGGAAATAAATAAATAAATAACAGATGGGGTACGAGGGGGAGGTGGGACATTAGTGGAAGTTAGAGAAGCCAATGTTCATGCCATCAGGTTGGAGGCTACCCAGATGGAATATAAGGTGTTGTTCCTCCAACCTGAATGTGGCTTCATCTTTACAGTAGAGGAGGCCGTGGATAGACATGTTAGAATGGGAATGGGACGGGCAATTAAAATGTGTGGCCATTGGGAGATCCTGCTTTCTCTGGCAGACAGAGCATAGGTGTTCAGCAAAACGATCTCCCAGTCTGCGTTGGGTCTCGCCAATATATAGAAGGCCACATCGGGAGCACCAGATGCAATATATCACCCCAGCCGACTCACAGGTGAAGTGTCGCCTCACCTGGAAGGATGTGTAAGGGCATGTGTAGCACTTGTTCCGCTTACAAGGATAAGTGCTGGGAGGGAGATCAGTGGGTAGGGATGGGGGGGACGAATGGACAAGGGAGTCGCATAGGGAGCGATCCCTGCAGAAAGCAGAAAGAGAGGGGGAGGGAAAGATGTGCTTGGTGGTGGGATCCCATTGGAGGTGGCGGAAGTTACAGAGAATTATATGTTGGACCCAGAGGCTGGTGGGGTGGTAGGTTAGGACAAAAGGAACCCCATTCCTAGTGGGGTGGCGGGAGGACGGGGTAAGAGCAGATGTGCGTGAAATGGGGGAGATGCATTTGAGAGCAGAGTTGATGGTGGAGGAAGGGAAGCCCCTTTCTTTAAAGAAAGAAGACATCTCCTTTGTCCTGGAATGAAAAGCTTCATCCTGAGAGCAGATGTGGCGGAGACGGAGGAATTGCGAGAAGGGGATGGCATTTTTGCAAGAGACAGGGTGGGAAGAGGAATAGTCCAGGTAGCTGTGAGAGTCCGTAGGCTTATAGTAGACATCAGTAGATAAGCTGTCTCCAGAGATAGAAACAGAAAGATCAAAAAAGGGGAGGGAGGTGTCGGAAATGGACCAGGTAAACTTAAAGACAGGGTGAAAGTTGGAGGCAAAGTTAATAAAGTCAACGAGCTCAGCATGTGTGCAGGAAGCAGCGCCAATGCAGTCGTCGATGTAGTGAAGGAAAAGTGGGGGACATAGATTGTTCCACAAGGCCAACAAAAAGGCAGGTATAGCTGGGACCCATACGGGTGCCCATGGCTACACCTTTAGTTTGGAGGGAGTGGGAAGAGCCAAAGGAGAAATTATTAAGAGTAAGGACTAATTCCGCTAGACGGAGCAGAGTGGTGGTAGAGAGGAACTGGTTCGGTCTGGAATCCAAAAAGAAGTGGAGAGCTTTGAGACCTTCCTGATGGGGGATGGAGGTATATAGGGACTGGACATCCATGGTGAAAATAAAGCGGTGGGGCCAGGGAACTTAAAATCATTGAAAAAAACTCAGAGCGTGAGAAGTGTCACGAACATAGGTGGGAAGGGATTGAACAAGGGGGGATAAAACAGTGTCGAGGTATGCAGAAACGAGTTCGATGGGGCAGGAGCAAGCTGAGACAATGGGTCTACCTGGACGGGCAGGTTTGTGGATCTTGGGTAGGAGGTAGAACGGGAAGTGCGAGGTGTGGGAACTATAAGGTTGGTAGCAGTGGATGGGAGATCCCCTGAGCAGATAAAGTTGGTGATGGTGTGGAAGACAATGGCCTGGTGCTCCTTAGTGGGGCCCCACCGAACTCATTTCTGCATACCTTGACACTGTTTTATCCCCCCTTGTTCAATCCCTTCCCACCTATGTTCGTGACACTTCTCAGGCTCTGAAACTTTTCGATGATTTTAAGTTCCCTGGCCCCCAACGCTTTATTTTCACCATGGATGTTCAGTCCCTAAATACCTCCATCCCCCATCAGGAAGGTCTCAAAGCTCTCCGCTTCTTTTTGGATTCCAGACCTAATCAGTTCCCCTCTACCACCACTCTGCTCCGTCTAGCGGAATTAGTCCTTACTCTTAATAATTTCTCCTTTGGCTCCTCCCACTTCCTCCAAACTAAAGGTGTAGCTATGGGCACCCGTATGGGTCCTAGCTATGCCTGCCTTTTTGTTGGCTTTGTGGAACAATCTATGTTCCGAACCTATTCTGGTATCTGTCCCCCACTTTTCCTTCGCTACATCGACGACTGCATTGGCGCTGCTTCCTGCACGCATGCAGAACTCGTTGACTTTATTAACTTTGCCTCCAACTTTCACCCTGCCCTCAAGTTTACCTGGTCCATTTCCAACACCTCCCTCCCCTTTCTAGATCTTTCTGTCTCTATCTCTGGAGACAGCTTACCTGCTGTTGTCTACTATAAGCTTACTGACTCTCCACAGCTATCTGGACTATTCCTCTTCTCACCGTCTCTTTCAAAAATGCCATTCCCTTCTCGCAATTCCTCCGTCTCCGCTGCATCTGCTCTCAGGATGAGGCTTTTCATTCCAGGATGAGGGAGATGTCCTCCTTTGTTAAAGAAAAAACGCATCTCCCCCATTTCACGCACATCTGCTCTCACTCCATCCTCCCGCCACCCCACTAGGATTAGGGTTCCCCTTGTCCTCACCTACCACCCCACCAGCCTCCGGGTCCAACATATAATTCTCCGTAACTTCCGCCACCTCCAACGGGATCCCACCACTAAGCACATCTTTCCCTCCACCCCCCCCCCACTTTCCGCAGGGATCGCTCCCTACGCGACTCCCTTGTCCATTCGTTCCCCCCCATCCCTCCCCACTGATCTCCCTCCTGGCACTTATCCGTGTAAGCGGAACAAGTGTTACACATGCCCTTACACTTCCTCCCTCACCACCATTCAGGACCCCAGACAGTCCTTCCAGTTGAGGCGACACTTCACCTGTGAGTCGGCTGGGGTGATATACTGCGTCCGGTGCTGCCAATGTGGCCTTCTATATATTGGCGAGACCCAACACAGACTGGGAGACCGTTTTGCTGAATACCTACGCTCTGTCCGCCAGAGAAAGCAGGATCTCCAAGTGGCCACGGCCTCCTCTACTGTAAAGATGAAGCCACACTCAGGTTGGAGGAACAACACCTTGTATTCCGTCTGGGTAGTCTCCAACCTGATGGCATGAACACTGACTTCTCAAACTTCTGCTAATGCCCAACCTCCCCCTCATACCCCATCCGGTTATTTATTTATATACACACATTTTTTTCTCTCTCTCCTTTTTCTCCCTCTGTCCCTCTCACTATACCCCTTGCCCATCCTCTGGGCTTCCCCCCTCCCCCTTTTACTTCTCCCTGGACCTCCTGTCCCATGATCCTCTCATATCCCTTTTGCCAATCACCTGTCCAGCTCTTGGCTCCATCCCTCCCCCTCCTGTCTTCTCCTATCATTTTGGATCTCCCCCTCCCCCTCCCACTTTCAAATCTCTAACTCTTCCTTCAGTTAGTCCTGACGAAGGGTCTCGGCCTGAAACGTCGACTGCACCTCTTCCTAGAGATGCTGCCTGGCCTGCTGAGTTCACCAGCAACTTTTGTGTGTGTTGTTTGGAATCAAATAAACTTGCCTGGTGTCTCAGGGTGGGTGTGTCTACACCAGCACCACCTCCAGCCCCTGGCATTCCTCTCTGCTACCTGTCCCACACCCTTCCAGCAGCACTCCACCCTCACCATTTCCAACATCCTATGCTTCTGCCAGATTTACAAACTCGCTCTGGGCTGGCTGGTGGCGCAACGACATCGGTGGCGCAACGACATCAGCGCCGGACCCGGGAGTGGAGGTTCCTGGGTTCGAAACCAATCAGGTCTGCTCCCGAGTACGCTTTCCATCCGTGCCAGGTTGAGTGTCAAGATTGCAACTCCACCTCGTAAAATAAAGGGAAAATGCTGTGAAAATGTCTGTGAGAGGAGAGGCGTGTCACACAGTCTCTCTCTCTCGCTCTCGCTCTGCGCCTTGTAAAAGCCATGAAAAAGAAATCATCACGGACACACAGACTCGCATGCACGCAGGCACATGCCAAAAAAAAACAAACTCGCTCTTGCTCCACATTGACAAATACATTATTTTGCAAAAGTCTTAGGAACCCTAGCTATATATCTGTGCCTAAGACTTGCTCAGTATTGTCTGGTTGTTTTCATAGAATGCAGAATAAAATGTTACAGTTACAGAGAAAGTGCCAGTGCAGGCAGACAATACTGTGTAAGTGCCATGGCAAGGTAGATTGCAAGGTTGAGTCTATCTTGTCATTAATTGTATTGTAATGAGATACAGCATGGAATTGGCCCTTCTGGCCTTTCAAGCTTCATAGCCCAGCAACCCCCGAATCAGGGGAAAACTTACAATGACCAGTTAACCTTCTGTAACACCCTGGGAAAGGTTTCACTGCTAATGTAATTGTCTTTCTGTAGAAGCAGTGTTTGGGTTATGGTTACAGGTGCTTTGGAATGTGAGCTGTTCAACGAAGGGGCTGTGTTTTTGTGTTGTGTGCCTGATATGTGGTCTTTGGTTTGGCAGGAGATGAAGGGAGAAGAGGTCGTAGGACTCGATCTGGAGTGGGGCCACGATCTGATGAAGCCTGGGGGAGATCGAAGGAGGATCGGCGAAGGGGAAACCGTGATCTCCAACTTGTGTACATTAGATTGTTTCTTTAAAATGGGTCCTTTTCTCTTTTTTTTGCTTTTTCTTTACTAACCCTTTAGTCAAATTAAGAATTATAAAGCTAAGTCGGTTAATTGTATGGGGTGTACTGTCTGTTGTTTTGTGGCACTGATCTGTAACAGGGTAATGAATCACGCGGCATCCACACACACAGGGGGTTTCACTCTCGATCTCCCACGTTTGGCAGGACCAGAGATTGTCTTCCCTAGACTTACACAGCCAACAGAACCGGAGGGTTTCACTTCCAATTGGTACGTCTTTGGAAACCAGGGCACCCACAGGAAACCCACGAGATCACGGGGTAAACATACAAACTCTTCACAGGCAGCATCGGGAATTGAACCCGGGTCGCTGCTTCTGCTAACCTCTATGCTACCGTGTCATAAAAGAGGTCACCAGTAACCAGAAAGGCTGAACTGCAGAAGGTCGGGAGCTTCAAGCTCTCAAGTATAAATATCACCAACAGCCTGCCCTGGCCCAACCACGTAGATGCCACAACCAAGAAAATGCATCAGTGCCTTTACTTCCTCAGAAGGCTATGGAAGTTCAGCCCAGTTGACTCTCACCAACTTTTACAGATGCACCGTAGAAAGCATCCTATCCAGCTTGGTACGGCAACCACTCTGCCCGTGACTGCAAAAAAACTGGTGAGAGTTGTGGGCACAGCTCAGCACATCACAGAAACCAGCCTCCCCTCCATGGACTCTGTCTACACTTCTCACTGCTCAGTGAAGGTAGCTAACATATCAAAGTGTATAACGTATTGAGGGATATAGATAGCATGAATACAGTTTTTTCCCCAGGGTTGAGTAATCAAGAGCTAGAGGGCACAAGTTTGAGGGGAGAGGTTTAATAAGAAACTGAGGGGCAATGTTTTCACCCAGAGGATGGTCCACATACGGAACCAGCTGCAGAAGAAGTGGTTGAGGCAGGTACATTAAAAATTAAAAGGCACTTGGACAGGTATATGAATAGGAAAGGTTTAGAGGGATATGGTCCAAATAGTACGAGGTGAGATGGAGCATCTTGGCTGGCATGGACCAGTTGGGTAAAAGCACCTGTTTCTGTGCTTTATGACTTTCAAGAGCGATACCCCCCACGAATTATTTTCTCTTCTTCCCCCACACCCCGCCCCAGCTCCACTGGGCAGATACAAAAGCCTGAAAGCACATACCACCAGGCTCAAGGACAGTTTCTATCCCGCTGTTATACTATTAAACTGACCTCTTAAACATGAGCTTGACTTCACAATCTACCTCGTCACAGCCACGGTGTGACTGTCTGTCTGCACTTTCTCTGAAACTGTAACACTTTATTCTGCATTCTGTTATTGCTTTTCCCTTGTTCTACCTCAACATACTGATGGGGTGAAATGATCTGTATGGATGGCATGCAAAACAAAGCTTTTCACTGTACCTCAGTAGCGATAATAAACTAATTTACCAAATCAAAACCCAACGATCAAAAAGAAAGGTTAGATGGGGGAGGCAAGTTGAAAGGAGACTAGACAGCGGGGTGACCCTTTGAGAGAAGGGTAGTGCAGTCTGATGTGACCAGATTGAACATTGAATTTTCCTGAATGCTTTTGATGCGGCCCTGGCCTCATCGGATTCTTGTTCTCTCCCTCTCCTTGTTGCTTCCCGACGACGTTTGGCGTCATCTCTTGACCATAATGCCCCCCTTCCCTTTTTACACAGTATAATTAGGCTGACCTTTTTTTTACCCTAATGCTGGATGGAAGATACGAAGCAGTAACACCAAAGGATGCTGATTATTCTTGATGATGTGGTTGGCGCTCTCCTAGATGGACGTGATATAGTCACCACTGTCCTTTGACTGCAGCAAAGGGTTTTATGGGTGTCTCGAAGTGCGTCATTACAATAAGATTTAATTATCTCTTATTGATGGGTGGCAGTTAGATCTGTCCCAATCCTGCACATGCTGATGGTGATTAGCAGAATGTGAGCCCTCGAAATAGAGCTGCCCTGCCCTTTTGCTCCGATAGGTATCGCTGCTGAGGCTGGCCGTGCGCATGCGTCGGGCTGTCGCGTCCCGATTTCCATGATGGCCGATCGGGTCTCAGGTGAAAGCCAGCCTGTTGATTTTTGGCGAATGAGCAATTTTATATGAATATATAACCCTGAATTTTGCCTGCATTCTGTAAGTTAGCGCATTTTAATTCCATTTAGCCAAAAAAAGTGCCGCTATAATGCACTGCTTGCGCTAATTGGAGGTTGCAAACAGACAGACAGAGCATGAGAGTTTTAGTAGTATATAGATAGACAGCCAGAGTTTTTTAAACAGCAGAGAGAGGTGAGTGCCCAAAATGCACTGCCAGGATTGGTGGTGGGGGCAGATATGACAGGTGTTGAAGAGGCTGTTCGACAGACATATGAACATACAGGAAATAGAGGGATAGGGACCATGTACAGTCAAAGAAGTGTCATAAGAAAGTCTGCAGATGCTGAAATCCAGAGCAACACACACAAAATGCTGGAGGAACTCAGAAGGTCAGGCAGCAAACATGGAAGTGAAAACATTTTGGACCAAGACCCTCCTTCAGGACTGAAATGGAAGGAGGAAGATGCGGAATAAAAAGGCGGGGGGGAGGAGGATAGCTGAAGGTGATAGGTAAAGCCAAGTAGGTAGGAATGGTAAAGCGCTGGAGAGGAAAAAAAGTTCCAATGCAGTTGTCAACGTAGTGGAGGAAGAGTTGGGGAGGGTTGCCTGGGAAGGCTTCGAGCAGGGACTGTTCTATGCAGGCATAGCTGGGACCCGTGTGGGTGCACATGGCTACACCCTCGAGTCTGAAGAAAGTGGGAGGGATTGTTCCGAAGATACAAGCAAAGGAGTCGCCGCTTAGCGCCATCATACTTTTAACATCGTAAACCAGCGAGTTGTTTGTTATGTCTCCCTGCTCGCTGGGAAAAACGGAGACACCTCTTCCTCCCTTATTAGGGATAGAGAGAGCCTGTGGTGAAACGCGAAGTCTTTGGGGTAACCGCAAGTCTGTGTCTTTGCTATTGCTTTGCTCACGCTTGAGTGCTTGGCGGCAGGTGCTGATGCTTTTTTTTGCTGGTGGGGAGGGGGGGTCATTGCTTGCTGCTGCTTCTGCGCGAGAGGGAGGGGAGCTGGGGGGGACTTTGGGGTTCTAACATTTAACTGTCGTTCATTCTTTGGGAGCATTCCTCAGCTTTCATGGATGTTTGTGAAGAAATAGCATTTCATGATGTATATTGTATACATTTCTCTGACATTAAATTGGACCTTTGAAGTAATTAGAGAAACACTGAAGTAACCAAGGTTCAAACAGCTATAGACCAAGTGCTGGGAGATAGGATAAGTATAAAGTCAGCAAGGTTGTGATGGGCAGAAGGGCCTGTTTCTGTGCTCCGTTTCTATGACGAGACCTTGCTCTAATACTAAAGACCTACAATGTCCAAAGGTAGAACTTGCATCCTTAACTGGAGGGTCTGAACCAAGGCAGGACTTCCCTCCCCACACCATATCACCAACTGTTTTGCATGAAATTCTCAGCAAATTAAAACCAAACTCACCAAACACTAGCACCAAAGCTCTGATCCAAATAGTCCAAAGTTATCGCCAAAGATCATGCAGACTTGAAGTGCAGACTATTGAAACCAAGCCCTCCAGGGGAGGGTGGTGGGGGGGGGGGGTTGTTAAAGCTTGGTATCTGACATCCAGCCACCTAACTACAGGGAAATTATTAAACTGACACATTTTTAACCAGGATTACTGGGTTCATTCCACCAACACGCCTTCCTGACTTTTGTGGTTACTTATTGCTGTTCATTCACCAGGATCCCCAGGCTTGGGCAGAGGGTTGTTTGAGTGGATCAGATATTTGGTGCCAATCTTGGTAAAAGTGATAAACAAGTTGGAAGTGGTTTATTATTGTTACACGTACTAAGATCCAGTGAAAAACCTGTTCGTACAGATCAGATCATTACACAGTGCATTGAGGTAGAACAAGGTAAAACAATAACAGAATGCAGAATAAAGTGTCACAGTTACAGAGAGAGAACAGTGCAAGCAAACAAAAAAGTGCAGCATCATAACAAGGTAGTTTGTAAAGTCAAGAGTCAATCTTATCAAAAGAGCTCCGTCCAAGAGGCTGATAACAGCAGGATAGAAGCTGTCCTTGAGCCTGGTGGTATGTGCTTTCAGGCTTTTGTATGACTCTGTGAATATAAGATACAAAATCAAAACGAGAGAGATTGTGAGGTCAAGAGTCCATGTTATTGTACTGCGGAACCATTTAAGAGTCTGATAATAGCAGGGCCTAATCTGTCCTTGAGCCTGCTAGTACACACTGTCAGGCTTTCGTACCTTCTACCCGATGGGAGAGGGGAGAAGAGAGAATGTCCGGGGTGGGTGGGGTCATTGATTCTGCTGGTTAATTTACCAAGCAGTGAGAAGTGCGGACAGAGTCCATGGAGAGGGGGATGGTTTCTGCGATGTGCTGTGTCCACAATTCTCTGCAGTACAAACTGGCCCAACCAAAAATCACCCAAAGCTGATGGAATGGCACTAACCACAAAGACTGCAAGCTTCATAGAACCGAACACAATACAGGCCCTTCAGCCCATGATGTTGTGCTGACCTTTTAACTTACTCCCCGATAATCTAATCCTTCCTCCTTCCCTTTCTCCCATGGCCCACTGTCCTCTCCTACCAAATTCCTTCTTCTCAGGACCTTACCTCTTTCACCTATTCCCTCCCAACTTCTTTCTTTATCCCCCTTCCTTTCCAGCCTCTGATGACAGGTCTCGGCCTGAAATGCAAACTGTTTATTCTCCTTCATAGATGCTGCCCGACCTGCTGAGTTCCTCCAGCGTTTTGTGTGCGTTGCTCAAGATTTCCAGCATCTGCTGAATCTCCTACGTTCTATCAATAGTGTGTCCACCAACAATACATAGTGACACCAAAGACTTCAGAGACTGAAGTCTGGAGCAGGGGAACTCAAGAGGGTTGGGCAGCATCAGTGGAGGGAGATGGACAATCAATGTTTCAAGACTGAACCCTTCATCTGGACTGAAAGAGTCAAGGGGAGGGCAGCCAGTTTACAAACGTGAGGGGGAGTTGGGTGGATCCAGGTGAGGAGGGATGAGAGACATGCAGGGGTGGGGACAGAGGTTGGGAGTTGAGAGGTAGAGTGCTGTAGATGGTGGGGAGGAAGGTGAAACCAAATATTGAAGGAGGGGAGAGCTGAGGGGAGTTGTCCCAGTGTGAGGAGTTATCTGGGTGAAGGCAGATGAAATGGGCAGAGGAAGGTGGAAGGTTGCACTCCAATGGCCAAAAATCACACAGAAACGGGTTTGGGAGAAAGGAAATCATAAGACATCGGACCAGAATTAGGCCAGTCGGCTCATCAGGTTTACTTCACTTTTGATCATTTATTTTCCTTCTCAACCCCATTCTCCTGTCTTCTCCCCATAACCTTTGACACGCTTGCTAATCAGAACCCATCATCCTCTGCTTTAAACATACCCAATGACTTGGCCTGGGTGATGGGGAGGGGATATGTCTCTTACCAAAGGAGGTGTAAGGCGCTCCTTCCCTCCGCTAGCCTGCAGGCCACCACAGCCATCTGTGATAGCCTCCTTTTATTGAGGTGATGCCTCTGGTCCTAGACTCACCCACTATAGAAAACATCCTCTCCAGATCCACTCTATCTAGGCCTTACAATATTCGACAGGTTTCAATGAGATCCCCCCACATTCTTCTAACCTCCAATGAGTACAGGCACAGAGCCATCAAACACTCCTCATACTGCACATTAGATACAGAGCCCAAAACTGCTCACAATACTCCATAAGCGGTTTGACCAATGCCCCAGCCTGTCCAATCTCTCCGAGTAACTCCTGGTAACATCCCGGTGAATCTATTCTGTATCCTCTCCAGCCTAATGACAGTGCCACACAGCTGGGCAAAAGACCCTTGGTCAAACTTGTCCATGTCAACTGTGTTGCCCAATCATCTAGTCCCACCTGCCCATGATTGGCCCTTAGCCCTCTAAACCTCTCCTCTCCATGCACTTATCCAGATGACTTTTAAATGTTGCTAATGTGCCTTCCTCATTCGCTATTTCTGGCAGCTCATTCCAAATATGAGTGAAGAAGGTGCCCCTGATGTTCCTTTCTCCGCTGATCTTAAACCTCTGCCCTCTTGTTTTTAACACCCACCCCAGGATAAAGGTGGTGTGTTTTCATCTCATGATCTCAGTTCACCCATGTCTCCTGCAGTATGTTCCAAGGATCATTTATGGGTCTATTTATTTAGTATTGTTTCATAGAAACATAGAAACATAGAAAATAGGTGCAGGAGTAGGCCATTCGGCCCTTCGAGCCTGCACCGCCATTTATTATGATCATGGCTGATCATCCAACTCAGAACCCAGCCTTCCCTCCATACCCCCTGACCCCTGTAGCCACAAGGGCCATATCTAACTTCCTTTTAAACATAGCTAATGAACTGGCCTCAACAGTTTGCTGTGGCAGAGAATTCCACAGATTCACCACTCTCTGTGTGAAGAAGTTTTTCCTAACCTCGGTCCTAAAAGGCTTCCCCTCTATCCTCAAACTGTGACCCCTCGTTCTAGACCTCCCCAACATCGGGAACAATCTTCCTGCATCTAGCCTGTCCAATCCCTTTAGGATCTTATACGTTTCAATCAGATCCCCCCTCAATCTTCTAAATTCCAACGAGTACAAGCCCAGTTCATCCAGTCTTTCTTCATATGAAAGACCTGCCATCCCAGGAATCAATCTGGTGAACCTTCTTTGTACTCCCTCTATGGCAAAGATGTCTTTCCTCAGATTAGGGGACCAAAACTGCACACAATACTCCAGGTGTGGTCTCACCAAGGCCTTGTACAACTGCAGTAGTACCTCCCTGCTCCTGTACTCGAATCCTCTCGCTATAAATGCCAGCATACCGTTCGCCTTTTTCACCGCCTGCTGTACCTGCATGCCCACTTTCAATGACTGGTGTATAATGACACCCAGGTCTCGTTGCACCTCCCCTTTTCCTAATCAGCCACCATTCAGATAATAATCTGTTTTCCTATTTTTGCCACCAAAGTGGATAACTTCACATTTATCCACATTAAATTGCATCTGCCATGAGTTTGCCCACTCACCCAACCTATCCAAGTCACCCTGCATCCTCTTAGCATCCTCCTCACTGCTAACACTGCCACCCAGCTTCGTGTCATCCGCAAACTTGGAGATGCTGCATTTAATTCCCTCATCCAAGTCATTAATATATATTGTAAACAACTGGGGTCCCAGCACTGAGCCTTGCGGTACCCCACTAGTCACCGCCTGCCATTCTGAAAAGGTCCCGTTTATTCCCACTCTTTGCTTCCTGTCTGCTAACCAATTCTCCACCCACACCAATACCTTACCCCCAATACCGTGTGCTTTAAGTTTGCACACTAATCTCCTATGTGGGACCTTGTCAAAAGCCTTTTGAAAATCCAAATATACCACATCCACTGGTTCTCCCCTATCCACTCTACTAGTTACATCCTCAAAAAATTCTATGAGATTCGTCAGACATGATTTTCCTTTCACAAATCCATGCTGACTTTGTCCGATCATTTCACCGCTTTCCAAATGTGCTGTTATCACATCCTTGATAACTGACTCCAGCAGTTTCCCCACCACCGACGTTAGGCTAACCGGCCTATAATTCCCCGGTTTCTCTCTCCCTCCTTTTTTAAAAAGTGGGGTTACATTAGCCACCCTCCAATCCTCAGGAACTAGTCCAGAATCTAACGAGTTTTGAAAAATTATCACTAATGCATCCACTATTTCTTGGGCCACTTCCTTAAGCACTCTGGGATGCAGACCATCTGGCCCTGGGGATTTATCTGCCTTCAATCCCTTCAATTTACCTAACACCACTTCCCTACTAACATGTATTTCGCTCAGTTCCTCCATCTCACTGGACCCTCTGTCCCTTACTATTTCTGGAAGATTATTTATGTCCTCCTTAGTGAAGACAGAACCAAAGTAATTATTCAATTGGTCTGCCATGTCCTTGCTCCCCATAATCAATTCACCTGTTTCTGTTTGCAGGGGACCTACATTTGTCTTTATCAGTCTTTTCCTTTTTACATATCTATAAAAGCTTTTACAGTCCGTTTTTATGTTCTCTGCCAGTTTTCTCTCATAATCTTTTTTCCCCTTCCTAATTAAGCCCTTTGTCCTCCTCTGCTGAACTCTGAATTTCTCCCAGTCCTCAGGTGAGCCACTTTCTCTGGCTAATTTGTATGCTACTTCTTTGGAATTGATACTATCCCTAATTTCTCTTGTCAGCCACGGGTGCACTACCTTCCTTGATTTATTCTTTTGCCAAACTGGGATGAACAATTGTTGTAGTTCATCCATGCAACCTTTAAATGCCTGCCATTGCATATCCACCGTCAATCCTTGAAGTGTCATTTGCCAGTCTATCTTAGCTAATTCATGTCTCATACCTTCAAAGTTACCCCTCTTTAAGTTCAGAACCTTTGTTTCTGAATTAACTACGTCACTCTCCATGTTAATGAAGAATTCCACCATATTATGGTCACTCTTACCCAAGGGGCCTCTCACGACAAGATCGCTAATTAACCCTTCCTCATTGCTCAAAACCCAGTCCAGAATAGCCTGCTCTCTAGTCGGTTCCTCGACATGTTGGTTCAAAAAACCATCCCGCATACATTCCAAGAAATCCTCTTCCTCAGCACCTTTACCAATTTGGTTCACCCAGTCTACATGTAGATTGAAGTCACCCATTATAACTGCTGTTCCTTTATTGCACACATTTCTAATTTCCTGTTTAATACCATCTCCGACCTCACTACTACTGTTAGGTGGCCTGTACACAACTCCCACCAGCGTCTTCTGCCCCTTAGTGTTACGCAGCTCTACCCATATCGATTCCACATCTTCCCGGCTTATGTCCTTCCTTTCTATTGCGTTAATCTCTTTTTTAACCAGCAACGCCACCCCACCTCCCCTTCCTTCGTGTCTATCCCTCCTGAATATTGAATATCCCTGAACGTTGAGCTCCCATCCCTGGTCACCCTGGAGCCATGTCTCTGTGATCCCAACTATATCATAATCATTAATAACAATCTGCACTTTCAATTCATCCACCTTATTACGAATGCTCCTTGCATTGACACATAAAGCCTTCAGGCACTCTTTTACAACTCTCTTAGCCCTTTTTAATGCTTGCCCTGGATTTGTCGGCCTGCCACTTTTACTTTTCCCCTTTGTACTTTTTGCTTCTACGCTCACTTTACACCCCTCTGTCTCTCTGCACTGGTTCCCATCCCTCTGTTGTGAACTAACCTCCTCACACCTAGCCGCTTTAATTTGATTCCCACCCCCCAACCATTCTAGTTTAAAGTCACCTCAGTAGCCCCCGCTAATCTCCCTGCCAGGATATTGGTCCCCCGAGGATTTAAGTGTAACCCGTCCTTTTTGTACAGGTCACACCTGCGCCAAAAGAGGTCCCAATGATCCAAAAACTTGAATCCCTGCCCCCTGCTCCAATCCCTCAGCCACGCATTTATCCTCCATCTCATCGCATTCCTACTCTCACTGTCGCGTGGCACAGGCAGTAATCCCGAGATTACTACCTTTGCGGTCCTTTTTCTCAACTCCCTTCCTAGCTCCCTATATTCTTCTTTCAGGACCTCATCCCTTTTCCTACCTATGTCATTGGTACCTATATGTACCAGGACCTCTGGCTCTTCACCCTCCCACTTCAGGATATCTTGGACACGATCAGAAATATCCCGGACCCTGGCACCAGGGAGGCAAACTACCATCCGAGTCTCTGGACTGCGTCCACAGAATCGCCTATCTGACCCCCTTACTATCGAGTCCCCTATCACAACTGCCCTCCTCTTCCTTGCCCTACCCTTCTGAGCTACAGGGCCAGACTCTGTGCCGGAGGCAGGGCCACTGTCGCTTCCCCCGGGTAAGCTGTCCCCCCCAACAGTACTCAAACAGG
The DNA here is from genome assembly GCF_963921235.1 of Mobula hypostoma. NCBI lineage: Eukaryota > Metazoa > Chordata > Chondrichthyes > Myliobatiformes > Myliobatidae > Mobula > Mobula hypostoma. Next base: position 340,609 of record NW_026948165.1, on the reverse strand, counting down.
AGTACCTGTTGTTAAGGGGCACAGCCGCCGGGGTACTCCCCATCACCTTCCTTTTCCCCTTCCCCCTCCTAACCGTGACCCACTTGTCTGCCTCCCGTGGCCCCGGCGTGACCACCTGCCTTCCACTCCTCTCTATCACCTCCTCACTCTCCCTGACCAGACGAAGGTCATCGAGCTGCAGCTCCAGTTCCGTAACGCGGTCCCTTAGGAGCTGCATCTCGATGCACTTGGCGCAGATGTAGACGTCCGGGAGGCTTGGAGACTCCAGGGCCTCCCACATCCGACACCGAGAACAGCAAACTGCCCTCACAGTCATAATGCCCCTCTCCTCAAATAGCAACAGAAAATGAATGTCAAACCTTCCTCGCCTCACCCGCTTCCGCCTAAGCCCGTTGAGCCGAAGCCCTTAAGTCTTCACTCTGCTCCCGGCTCACTCCGCCGCCCGCAAACTACGCTGCCCGCTCTATGAGGCTCTGTTCCTTTTAAATCTGCCGCGCTGCACTGCCCTACGTCACACGCCTGCGCAGTCCCGCCTCTCAGAAAGCCGTTGGAGAAAAAAAAATAACGAAAATTTCAAAAATCTCTTTTTCGGCACTCCCACTCAGACTCTCAGACTCCTTCTTCGAATCAAATCCGAAGCAGGATGTCTGCCCTTTTAAATCTGCCGCGCTGCACTGCCCGACGTCACACGCCTGCGCAGTCCCGCCTCTCAGAAAGCCGTTGGAGAAAAAAAAATAACGAAAATTTCAAAAATCTCTTTTTCGGCACTCCCACTCAGACTCTCAGACTCCTTCTTCGAATATAATGTTTTACTGTCTCACACTGCACTGCTGCCACAAAACAAATTTCATAACATATGTCAGTGATAATGAACCTGATTCTGATTAAAGTCCTAGTTTACACAACCTCTCCTTATAACTCAGGTCCCTAAGTCCAGACAACATCCTGATAAATCTTTTCTGCACGCTTTCCTGTTTAGTAACATATTTCCTGTGAACAGGGTGACCAGAACTGTAGGCAATACTCTAAATACAGCCTCCACAATATCTTACATGTCTGCATCATATCGTCCAACTCCTGTACTCAGTGCCCTGATGAAGGCTAGCATACTAGACACCTTCTTTATCAGCTCAACTACCTGCGACAAAAAGGTGCCATCTTTCCTAAACAGGGGTGACCAGATTATAGGCTACGTCTCACCTTGCACACTTCCAAACAGGAAATCTTGGTGAAGGCATCAAGTCAGTTGACCCATACCATCAAACGTCAGTGGGTTTTGACAACTGCAGACTTCATCCCTCTCACCCAGCACACCACATGATCCAAACTTTTTCCATGGACAAAAATGTTTAACTCCCTTCTCCTCTCATGTTTCCACCCACCACATCCCAACATGACATACCCCTTCTGACCCACGTCCCCAGCCTGTCACCCACTTTCTACGCATATCTCCAACCCCCTCACTTCCTTTCATGTCGTCCCCTTCCCCCATGCACCTTACCCTGTCCACATTCTCCCCCTCTGCCTCTCCACATCCAAACCCTTCCCCATGTCCCCCCTTCATCCTTATACACTCTCCCCTCCCCTTCAGTCCCCACCTACATCCCGTGTCCCCTTCCCCAAACCCACTTCCTAACCTCCCCCACGTTCATCTCCCTCCTTCCCCCATATCCCCTGTTCCCCAAGGCTTCCCTGCATCCTCCCCTTCCCATATATCCTCCACCCATATCTCATACCTCCCCCACCATTCGCCCCCTACGCCCAGGTGATCTGGGCGGGAGACGGGCGGTCGTGGGGGTGGGGCCACTCTATACATCATTCCGCCCTCCTCCCTCCCTCCTCCGGCTCCTCCCTCCTCCTCCCCTTCCTCCTCCGCCCCCTCCCCCTCCCTCACATAAAGGGGGGTGGGCTGTAAGTACATTTTTTTATTTATTTACACGCCCCGCCTTACCGCTCATTCCCGGATCCAAGGCCCCCCCGCCGATGACACAAACTTGCCTTCAGTGCCACCTAACTCGCTAGCCGGTAGTGACGCTACTCGATCGTGGGCCAGCCCCCACACCTCACCTCGACCAATTGCCGTTAGGCCCGCCAAGCCGCCAACCTATGGTTTGGCTGAGAGGTAGGTAATTGGCATGCGTGGAGGGAGGTTAGGGCAGGGGGAGGGAAGATTGTTCGGCCCTCCAGCTGGCTTAGCTTCCGCGCCACTCTAAGTGGCGGTGGCACTGTCCAATTGGTGATATCGGGGCGGGTAGATTGAGTGTTGAGGGGCGGGGTCACCCACCAATGAGGGCTGGGTACAACGAGTGATGGACCAATGCACATGAGGAGCGGGAGGAGTGGTGGGGCGGGTCCGAGAGAGGCTAGCCTGCGAGTTAGAAGGAGAGCGGATATTGAGTGACTGGAGCAGCGACCAATCGCTGCTCGAATTGTTGACAGCTATCAATCAGAAGAAAGGTGGTGGATTCTTCCTTCGATGATCGCGCCTTTTGTCGACGGAGAGGGGACGACAGCTGTCACCGCCCAGGGATGGGCAATTGACCAATCGGATGCAGAAGTGCCGAACTATCCGGTCCAACGATGGAGTGACTGCAGATTTAACCAATTATCGGCAAAGGGATGGGGACTGATTGTCAGCCTCAGGGTGGAGACGAGCTCCAGGCGGAACCACCAATCGGAGAACAGTGCGGGCCAAAGGAAGTGAATAAGGCGGGGCTTGGACGCAATTGACCGAAGGTGCCGTAGTCCAATGACAAGATGGGGCGGGTCAGGAGGCCTGGCCTAAAATATAAGCTTAAGCTTTCTCAAGTGGAGTGGATAAAGAAGCGTTAGGTTAATATACAACAACATAAGTTAGAGTTAAACAATATAAAATAACACCAAGCAACAGATTACGCTTAAACTTACTCTCTCCTTTACGAAGGGAGGGAAGCAAAAGACAGAAAATTTTGACCAGTTAGCCTGTCTTAAGTGGTTGGGAAGAATTTGGAGTCCATTATTAAGGATGAGGTTAAGAAGTACATCGAAGCATGGTTTCCTTAAAGGGAAATCTAACCAAACAACTCTGTTGGAATTCTTTGAGGAAATAACGGGCAGGATAGACAGAGTTAGTGGATGTTGTTCTTTTAGATTTTCGGAAGGCAAGATCTTGAGGCTGCTAAACAAGAGGAGCCCATGGTATCACAGGAAAAATACCAGCATGGATAGAATGTCTGCTAACTGGCTGGAGGCAGCGAGTGGGAATAAAGGGTGCCTTTTCTGGTTGATTGCCAGTGACTAGTGGTGTTCCACAGGCTTGGGACCCCTTCATGTTATATGTCAATAATTTGATTGACAGATTAGATGGCTTTGTGGACGATACTAAGATAGGTGGAGGGGCAAGTAGTGTTGAGGAAGCAGTGAGTCTGCAGAAGAACTTAGGCAGATTGGAGGAATGGGCAAAGAAGTGGCAGATGGACTTTACTGTGGGGAAGTGTATGGTCATGCACTTTGGCTAAAGGAATAAAGGCATAGACTATAAACAGGGAGAAAATTCAAAAATCAAAGGTGCAAAAGGACTTGGGAGTCCTCCTGCAGGATCCCCTTGAGGTTAACTTGCAGGCTGAGTCTGTGGTAAGGAAGCCAAATGCAATGTTAGCATTCATTTTGATATAAAAGCAAGGATGTAATGCTGAAGCTTTATAAACTATTGGTCAAACTGCACCTGGAGTATTGTGAGCATTTTTGGGCCTCTTATCTAAGAAAGGATGTGCTGATACGGAGAAGATCCAGAGGAGGTTCACAAGAATGATTCCAGGAATGAAAAGGTTACTGTATGAGGAGCACTTGATGACTCTGGGCCTGTACTCACTGGAGTTTAGAAGAATGAGGGGATCTCAATATAAGCTATTGGATATTGAACGGCCTATATAGAGTGGACGTGGAGAGGATGTTTTCCATAATGGGGGAGTCTAGGACCAGAAAGCACAGCTCAGAATAGAACAGAGATGAGGAGGAATTTCTTTAGCCAGAGGGTAGTGACTCTGTGGAATTCATTGCCACAGATAGCTGTGGAAGCCAAGTCATTGGGTATATTTAAGGCAGTGGTTGATAGGTTCTTGATTAGTCAGGGTGTCGATAGTTATGGGGAGAAGGCAGGAAAATAGTTGAAATACATTGAAACAAGCCCCAAAATATGGCCAATTAAGATAAAGAAACATAAAATGATATAAACATCACATAATGTCATCAAAGGTTTGGGGTTGGAATAATGTAGACTTGTGAAATATGCACATAATCAAATACCCCACCCATCCTGGACACTCTCTCTTCTCCCCCTCCCATTGGACTGCTGTTATAAGACTATTAAAAGGTCCCCTATTACAATAAGATGGACTCTTGACCTCAAAATCTACCTCATTATGACCTTACACCTTATTGTCTATCTACACTGCACTTTCTCTGTAACTGTTAGGCATTATTCTGCATTCTGTTATTGTTTTACCTTGTTCTACCTCAATGCACTGTGGAATGATCTGATCTGTGTGAACAGTTTGGAAGACAAGCTTTTCACTGTATCAGTTCATGAATATAATAAACCTATTCCAATACTATCATCAGACAACAGTTAACACCCTCTCATTACTAGGGATACCTTTCTGTCTAATGGAAGATGATGCTGGAAACATAATTGGCACACAGGCAGATCCCACAAATTGTGACAGATAGATAGGACGTATAGAGAAAGTTGCAGGGGCTTAAAGTGCTTTTGGGGACCTTGGGGTGCGTGTCCATAGCTCCTTGAAAGCATTGGTGCAGGTGTTCAGGGTGGTGAAGAAGCTGTTGGACATCCAAAAATCGAGAGTAACACACATAAAATGCTGGAGGAACCCAGCAGGTCAGGCAGCATCTATGGTGGGGAATAAAGAGTAAATGTTTTGGATTGAGAACCTTCATCGGGACTGGAAATGAAGGGGGAAGAAGCCAGAATAAGAAAGTACAGGGTGGCGAAGGAGTACAAGCTGGCACGTGATTGGTGACAAGTTCCCAGAAAGGACACCTGGCAGTGGTAGTGAGTCTGGGTGAGCGTACGGTCAAAGAGATCACAGGGGGAGGGCGACGGAAGAGGCTGTCACTGAACTCCCGTCGAAGAGAATCTTTAAATCTCTTCAGAGACCACAGTGGAGCAACAAATCATATACACAAAAGAAAGGTCTCGGCAAGAAATGTTGACTGTTTATTCCTTCTTGTGTATATATTAAGTGGAAATATATTAAGATTCAGTTGACTAATAGGCCCCAAAATATAATTATGTACATTTTATTATATAAAGTTTAATATTATTAAAGGCTAATTAATTATATAAAGGTCAATTTAGATAGAATGTTGTAAAATGATCTAACATCTAACATCACGTAACTAGGCTAAAAATGAAAACCTGGAGTCTGAAAGTTCATTGATTACACCATAAGGAGGCTTGGTAGTGTAGCTGTTAGCATAATGCTATTACAGTGCCAGCGATTACTGATCAGGGTTCAATTTCACCGTTGTCCGTAAAGAGTTTGGATGTTCTCCCCATAACCATGTGGATTTCCTCCAGGTGCTCTGGTTTCCTCCCACATTCCAAAGCCATCCAGTTTAGGGTGAGTAAGTTGTGGGCATGGTATGTTGGCACTGAGAATGTGGCGACACTGCAGGCTGTCCAGCGCAATCCCCTCTGATTTGCCTGACACAAACAACCCATTTCACTGTATGTTTCAATGCACATGTGATAAATAAAGCAAATCTTCATGTTTATATATGGATTTAGTTGAAGAACGGGCCCCTAAATATGGCCAAATTTGATAAAAACCATAAAATGATATCAAATAACATCAAGCAACATGAAATTATTCATAATTATGGTTGCCGGCAACGATGGTGGAGGTGGATACAATCGGGTCTTTTAAGAGATTCCTGGATAGGTACATGGAGCTGAGAAAAATAGAGGGCTATGGGTAACCTGAGGTAATTTCTAAAGTATGTACATGTTCAACACAGCATTGTGAGCCGAAGGGCCTGTATTGTGCTGTAGGTGGTCTATGTTTCTATAAAACCAAAACAGTGCAAAGTTTTGAGGCTGGAATAACGTAGACTGCGCCATAGTTGAAGTACATCGAGATCCAGTTGAACAACATACCCTAAAATATGGTCAATTGATATATAACGGTGAAAATTGATATAAAAGAACATCAAGCATCATTAAATTGTACAAGAAATCTAAATAGTGCTACATCCGGAAACTGAAATTGAATTGATTAAACTATAGGTTACAACCATTCCCTTGATATTAGCAAAGCAAAAGAGATGGTCATTGACTTCAGGAAGGGCGGCAGTATACAAGCTCCTGTTTACGTCACTGCTGCTGAGAGATTCAGGGTCCTAAGAGCCAGTTCTACTACCTTGTACTCCTTTCCCTCCTCACCTTCTTACTCTGGCTTCTGCCCCCTTCCTTTCTGGTTCTGATGAAGACGCTCGACCCACAAAGTTCACTTCCCTCCATAGGTGCTGCCTGACATGCTAAGTTCCTCCAGAATTTTGTCTGTGTTGCTCAAGAAAAACTTGTTTCAGTTTTTTATTGCATTTTTGCATACATGTACTTGTGCATTTTGGAATCAGAACCAGAATCGGCTTTATTGTAACTGTCTTGTATGACGCAAAATTTGTTGTTTTGTGGCGGCAATACACTGCAGGACACAAGATTACTATAGATTACAAAACAGTGCCAAAGAGAAAAAGAAATAGCTGGGTAGTGTTCATGAGCTCATGGACCATTCAGAGATCTGATGGCAGAGGAGAAGAAGCTGTTCCTGAGTCGTTGAGTGTGTGCCTTCAATCTTTTCTGCACCCTCTCCAGCTTAATCGCACCCTTCCTGCAGCTGAGTGACCAAAATGCACACAATACTCCAAGTGCACCCTCACAAAACATCCTGTACAACTGTCCCATGACACCCCAGCTCCTGTACTCAGGGCCCTGATCGATGAAGGCCAGTGTGCCTTCTTCATGACCCTATCTGCCTGTGACACCACTTCCAGGGAATCATGTACCTGTACCTTGGGGTCTGCTGCATCCAATTGTTTAATTGCCATTTTCTTTACAGGTTAACAATTAATTATCTTCTTGTAGCTTTTGTGTACAGTACATAACAGTTTAATATGCCTATTAGCTATACACAGTATAATTCTAAAGCTTCTTTGTCTTTCATTAAGTGGCGAGTATTTTCTTGTGGGTTAACTTTTTACTGCAGTATTGAATAAATATTTTTGTTGCTTATCTATGGAATTTTTCTTATCTCCATGCTATCAAAGTAGCTGTTTTATGCTAGGCGCCATCTTTCTTTTCTTTCAAGTAGTAGATTTCTGTCCCTGTTTGTTTCACCTTCCTCTAGTTCTATTAGCTCATAATAAAACGATTGCGAAGCAACAAGTTTTATGCTTTGTTCCTTACTTTTAAAAGAACCTTGGATTTAAACATCAAAATCCATCAGGTTCCTCCGTTCTACAATGCTCCCCAGGGTCCTGGTGTTCACTGTGTAAGTCCCGCCCGGTGATAACTTTGCACTTCTCTGAGTTAATTCCATCTGCCATTCCCCAACCCAGACCTCTTTGCAACCTTTGACAACTATCTTATTTAGGGATGCAGCTCTGTAACACCCCTTCCGCCCCATAAGCCCGTGCTGTCTAATCATGTGACCAATTAACCTACTAACCGTGTGTCTTTGGAACATGAGAGGAAACCGGAACAGGAATCCACGTAAAAGCTCCTTACAGACAGCAGTGGCAATTGAACCCAGGGCGCTGGCGTTGTAATGGTTACTTGCAGCAGCATCACAGGCTCATCATGTCAGAGACACAACATTCACAAGAAAAAGTTCAAAGTACATTTATTATCAAAGTATGCATACTGTATACAACCTTGAGATTTGTCCCTTTACAGGCAGCCATAAAACAGGAAGTGCAATAGAACCCATTAAAAAAGGAGACCGTCGAACACCCAATGTGCAAGCAATGAAAAGTAAGCAAATAACATTCAGAGCTGAAGTCCACAGCCAAAACGCCCGTCATCACTGCAGCCGGTCCAGGAGACCATTAGTTGCAGTGCAGAGGTGAGTAAACCTTGCCGAGCAGCAAGCTGAACACAGACCCGTGCCTTGCCTCCAGCTCCAACACCCTGACCTTTTCAATTTGGCCTAGAGCTTAAATTGGCCAAACAGTGGCTTGTTTCTTACTCCCTGGCCCAGGCCCCACCACCTCAATTCAGCCCATACACGCCACGCTACAACCGTCCTGCACCTTCGAGGCTTCAGTTCACACCACAGAAATGTCAGGTCGTACAGGCGGTTCAAAAGCTCACCTCCAAATAGGCTATTGATTGCAGTGATCATATCCAATTGATAGAGTAGTTAGTAGTTTTGTTTACTGCCAGTAAGGCTTTACTGTATTTCACCAGTGCCATCTTAAGCATGAACTTTAGACAACTTTTACAAGAAAGAACACAATTAGGACAAAGTAATAGACCATTGTAGTACAAAGTGGTCACGGTGTTGCTGTACTGAGGTGGTGATCAGGGTTGTGCTGGTTGGTTCAGGATCCGAATGATTGAAGGGAAGTAGCTGTTCCTGAACCTGGTGATGTGGGACTTCAGGCTTCTGTACCTCCTGCCCGATGGGAACTGTGAGAAGATGGGATGGCCCGGATGGTGGGGATCTCTGATGATGGACGTTACCTTCCTGAGGCAGCACCTCCTGTAGACACTACCCATGGTGGGGAGGGAGGGATGTGTCCGTGATGTATTGGGCAGAGTCCACGACTCTCTGCAGCTTCTTATGTTCCTGCATATTCCATTTTTATTTGTCTTAATTGTGTTCTTTCTTGTAAAAATTCAATATAATTTATGTTTCTTAGTGAATGTTGTGTCTCTGATGCTCTGTGCCTTTGATGCTGCTGTAAGTAAGCTTTTCATTGCACCTGTACACACAGCGACTCGCGTACATGATAATAATCTCCACTTTGACATTAACTTGAAATAAGATCCATCAACATTAAATTGTACGGTAAATCAAAGGCTGGAAGCTGAAATTGCAAGGATTACATTATGGGTGATATACATGGAGATAGACAAGAGACTTAAATGTAAATCAGTAAATTGGTTTATTATTGTCACATATACCAAGGTACAGTGAAAAACTTTGCTCTGTATGCCATCCATACAGATCAGATCATTACACAGTGCATTGAGGTAGAACAAGGTAAAACAATAACAGAATGCAGAATAAAGTGTAACGACCTTTGCCCCAACTGACTCTTGTTGCCTAGGGTGAATAGCCGTCGACCCCGCCAAACAGTGCAAATGCTTTGGTGCGGATAAGGTGTGAGGCACCCAATGATCAGCCACGACACAAATATCAAACAAAGTACCAAGTGCGAGTAAAGAATTATACTTTATAGCAAATTTTGGTGATGGGTTAATAGCAACAACTAAAGAAAAGGCACCAGATAAGTAACTTATCAGTCTTGTGCACATAATATTTTAATACGTTGGAGCTCACGCCTCCGATTCCATCCACAACGTCCTTCCGAGACTTCAGCCACCATCCGAACCCCCGAGGTCCGGTATCTGCCACCCTGGAACCGCTGTCCTTCCCTCACATGTTCGTCCTCTCTGCTCGCCTCCCGAGAAAGCCCGCGCTCCTCAACTCAACACACATATACAAGATAACAGAACATGACCTCCATTGGCTAGCAAATGAATACAATTTCCATTATAACATAGCATAACCCAATCATTGCTGTTACAGAGAACCCCTTGCTCAGCAGTTAACAGTACGAGAAGCCATTTTGGTAATAAACGATTAACAGTTAACAGTCCAGCTGATATCACTGATATACTTTAGGCAAAATATATTATACGGATCAGTTACAGATGTGAGCAGAGAAATGGTAAGTGTGAGGTGTTGCACTTTGGGACAGGACACAGTTAATGGCAGGAGTCTTAAGACTGTTGCTGAACAGAGGGATTTTGAGGCCTAAGTCCATTGCTCCCACTTAGGCCTCAAGATCCCTCTGTTGATCCTCGAAGGTGGCAGCACAGGGAGATGTTACCTTGTTCTACCTCAAGGATGAGGAGGGCACACTGGAGGGATGCTGACCTTTTAGTTGAGCTGATGAGTACAGGCACAAGGAGGTCATGCTACAACAGACCCTGGGTCAGACCACAGCTGGAGTGTTGTTACCAGTTCCAGTCACCACACTGCAGGGAGGAGGTGATGGAGCTGCAGAGGGTGTAGGGAGATTCACAAGGACTTTGCCCAGAATGGAGTGTGTCATTAGCAGACTGCGTCTGTTCCTCCTGGTAAAGAGGGGGAACACGATTGAGACCATAGAACCACAGAGTCATACAGCATGGAAACAGGCCCTTCAGCCCATCTGGTTCATGCCAGCCACAGCATCATCTCTGCTAGTCCCAGTTGCCTGCGTTCGACCCATAAACCTAAATGTACCTGTCCAAATGCCTCTTAAATGTTGCAGTCATACTCGACTCGATCACTTCTTCTGGCAGCTCATTCTAAATACTCACTGCCCCCTTTGCAAAGAAGATACCAGGCAGCATCCCTGTAAATCTCTTCTGCACCCTCTCCAGCTTGGCAATGTCTTTTCTTCAATGTCAGGAAAACAAAAGAGCTGGTCATTGACTTCAGGATAGCGAGGTGTGCAGAGGGGGTGAGGGAGGAGGGGAGTGTGGAGTAAGGGAGTGGGGAGGGACTGAGGGAGGAGATAAGGAGTGAGACAGGGTGAGGAAAGAAGAGTGAGGGAAGAGGAGAGGGAGGGAGGAGATAGTGAAGAAGAGATGGTGGGGAGTGGTAGTGAGGGTGGCGGGAGGAAGGATGATGGAGGAGGTGGTGAGGGAGGATGGGTGGAGGGTGAGAGTAGGGATGAGGAAGGGAAGGACGGCATTGCTAAGGGTCTATGAAGTTGTTTGCGCTTCTGCCCGTGTTCCAGCTGTGAATTGCCCCACCTGCTGGCGAATATCAGAATCGCAATCAGTTTTATTTTCACTGACAGATCATGAAATTTGTCAAAGTACAGCGCTGCCCAACTGAAGGGTTAGTAATGAGGAGAGACTCTGTACGTACGCTCCTCCCCGTGTCTGTGAGCCCCCGTCCCCTACAGCTCACCCTGTCTCTGCGACCCCCTTCTCTCTCCTATACCCGCCCCTACACCCCTGCCCATCTCTGTGACCTCCTCCCTCCCCTACACCCCTCATTGTCTCCGTGACCCCCTTCCTCCCCTACACACCTCCCCGTCTCTGTAACTCCCCTCCCTCCCCAATTTCGCTCCCCGTCTCAGTCCCTCTTCTTCCCCTACACCCTATCCGGTTTCTGTGACCCCCCCTCCCTCCCCTACACTCCCCCCGTCTCTATGACCCCCCCTCGTGAACCCCTCTGGACATTGAGCTCTGGAATTCCCTCCCAGCATCCCCGCGTCTCTCTGTGTCCTCTTTTAGCTCCTCGGAGTGCTCGATCTCCGTCTGAAGCTGGTCTGAATTCAGTGATAGAACTGCCCTGGGAGAAGAAGAGGGGGTGGTGGGAGGTGCCAGGTTTCCTTCCCCTCTCCACTGCCCTCCTTCCGGGTGAATTCCGACCGGATTCGGAAATAACAAGGAGACAGCGGTACCACCTCAAAGAGCTGACGCTCCCTCCTGCCCGACCACAGAAGCCTCATCAAAACTGTCCTGGCACAACGCCCGTGACCGCATGTCCCGACTCGGTCCGGGCGCGTTGCGGATGGGGAACAGCGGGAGGGGGAGGGAGAGGAACGGGGTGGGGTGGGGTCGGAGAAGAGGGAGCGCCGTGCGAGGGGGTCACGAAGACGGGGAGAGAGGGGCTCACAGACGGGCAGGTATGTCGGGTGGGGAGCGGGTTATGGAGACAGAGGGGCGTGTACGGAAAGAGTTGGATAAAAGAAATGGAGAGTTTTGCGTGTGTGTGTGTGTGTGTGTGTGTGTGAAAGTGGCACGTGTGTAAAGACCCCCACCCTGCCGGCAGAGTACAGACACAGTCTGGGTGACGGGAGTTGTGTGTGTGTGGGGGGGTGTGTGGATTGCTGGGAATAAGGGAGAGACGCGCTGGTCGAGAGGGTGCAGTGCAGTGAGGGGAGGGGAGCATGCTGTGGTCCTGCGATCTGTTTCATCCTCTCTGACTTCAAGGAGGCTTTGATGGATCCTGTGAATGAGTAACACATGGTGTGGGATGGAGGGAGGGAGGGAAAGAGGGACATCCTCCTGTGCCACCCCAGTGCGACAGGGGGTGGTTCAATTAACTCAGCCACTTCCAGCTCTCTGTTCTTCCTGCGCAAGTAGCGTGTCCAGACAGTCATCTGCTCAAAGCAGAGGGGTGTAGGGCAGAGAGGGGGGCTTACAGAGATGGGGAGGGGTGTAGAAAAGGGAGGGGGTCAAAAAGGTGGGGAGGTGTAGGAGGGGGAGGGGTCACGAAGATGGGGAGGGGTATAGGAGATGGGGGTCACAGAAATGGTGTGGGTTGTAGGGGAGAGAGGGGGTTCACAGAGATGGGGAGGTGTGTAGGAGCCAGAGGGGTCACATAGACAGGGAGGGATGTAGGGAAGGGAGGGGGTGATCACAGAGGAGAGGAGCGTATAGGACAGGGATGGGGGTAGTCACAGAGACAGGGAGGGATGTTGGGTCCATGAAGCAACTTCCAAAATCTTGTCAAGTCAAGAGTTTATGGCCATCTGTGTACAGGTAGAATGAAGAACTGACTTACAGCAACATCACAGGCAGAAAGCATCAGATAGAGAAAAACATTCAGCAAAAAAAACCATAAATTATACCCAATTTCAAAAAGAGAGACCACAATTAGAACAAAAACAAAGTCTATTGAAGTCTAATTGATCGCAGTGTTGCTGTACCGAGGTGGTGATGAGGGTTGTGCCAGTCGGTTCAGGAACCGAATGTTTGAAGGGAAGTAGCTGTTCCTGAACCTGGTGGTGGGGACTTCAGGCTTCTGTACCTCCTGTCTGATGGGAGCTGTGAGAAGATGGGATGGCCCGGATGGTGGGGATCTCTGATGATGGACGTTGCCCTGTAGATACTACCGATGGTGGGGAGGGAGGGATGTGTCTGTGATGTACTGGGCTGAGTCCACGACTCTCTGCAGTTTCTGAAGATTCTTGCACATAGAAATTGCAGTACCAGACCGTGATGCAACCAGTCCCAACACTGATCACAGACTCACACAGCATAAATCAGGTCATTCAGCCCATCTAATCCTTGCTGACCAAGATTCCCATTGAAGCCATTCCCATTTGCCTAAATTTGTCCTGTACAGTATCTCTCTAATCCAGGGGTTCCCAACCTGGGGCCCACAGACTCCTTGCTTAATGGTATTGGTCCATTGCATAAAGAAGGTTGGGAACCTCTGCTCTAAACATTTCCTATCCATGTCTCTCTCAAGTGCCTTTTAAATGGTGTTATGGTGCCTGCCTGAGCCACTTCCTCTGGCAGCTCGTTCCAAACACTGCCCACCCACTGTGTGAAAATGTTTTCCCTCAGGTTCCCATTAAATCTCTCCCCTCTTGCTTTAAGCCTGTACCCTCTGGTTCTTGATTCCCTAACCTGTATAAGATCACCCCTCACTCTCCTATGTTCCAAGGAATAAAGTCCCAACATGCTCAACCTCGAGTCCCAGCAACATCCTCGTAAATGAACTCTGCACTTTTTCCAGCTTAATGACAACTTCCTTATAGTAAGGTGCCCGAAACTGAACAGAAATGAACACAATCCCTTCTGCCTCAACACTGTCCATATCCCCCTGTTCCCTGCACATTCACATGTCAGCCCAACAGCCTCTTAAATGATTTCATTGCATTTGCCTCCACCAGCTCCCCGGCAACACGTTCCAGGCACCCACCATTCTCTGTGTAAAAAAAATTGCTCCGCACATCTCCTTTGAACTTATCTCCTCGCACCTGGAATGCATGCCCTCTAGTATTAGACTTTTTAACCCTGGGGGAAAAAGATATTGCTGTCTACTCTATCTATGTCTGTCAGAAACGTCTATCTGATCTCCCCTCAGCCTCCACCACTCCAGAGAAAACAACCCGAGTTTGTCCAGCCTCTCCTTATAGCCCACGCTCTCTAATCCAGGCAGCATCCTGGTGAACCTCTTCTGCATCCTCTCCAAAGCCCCCACACCCTTCCTGTAATGGGGTGACCAGAACTGAATGCAATATTCCAGATGCGGCCCAATTAAAGTTTTATAAAGCTGCAACATAACTTACTGATTCATGAACTCATTGTCCAACTAATAAAGGTGAGCATGCAATATGCCTTCTTTACTGCCCTGTGTAACCATTTTCAGGGAGCTATGGACTTGTGCTCCAAGATCCCTCTGCACATCAACACTGTTGAAAAGTCTCCTGTCCCTTTGCACCTGACCTCCCAAAGTGTATCACCTCACACTTGCCCAGATTAAGCTCCAGTTAGGATATTTTCAACAGGACATCAGTTGAAGTTTGGTAGACTGTTCGGTGACAAACCAAACCTCCTTAACCTTCAAAGAAAATAAAAATGTTGCTGCACCTTCCTTCTGATTGTGTCACTGTGCTAGGCCCAGCACAGGTCATCTGAGATGTTAACCTCCCGGGATTTAAAGGTTCTGACTCTCTCCACCTTCTCTTGTAGCCACAGTCAGGTCCGGAGGAGGCTGCACTGGGAAAGGAGAGGAATGTGCCCATGATGTATTGTGGGAGAGGGAGAGGGAGGAAATGCATTTAGTTAATATACCAGGGTCTGGGTCTGATGGAATCTTCGAAAGGGGATGTAAATTAAATAGGTAAATTGGTGTGTCATTGTGACATGTACTGAGGTACAGTGAGAAACATTGTTTTACATGCCATCTAAACAGATCATTACACAGTGCGTTGAGGTAGAACAAGGTAAAACAATAATAGAATGCAGAATGAAGTGTCACAGTTACAGAGAAAGTGCAGTGCAGACAGACAGTAAGGTGCAGGTCACAATGAGGTAGATTGTGAGGTCAAGAGTCTGCCTTATCGTACTAGGGGACTATTCAATAGTCTGATCATAGTGACTGATGTGTAGACAGAGTCCTTGGAGGGGAGGCTTTTATTTATTTTTTAGAGATGTGATGTGCTGAGCTGTGTCCACCACCCTACAGAGAGTTGACAGAGACAGGGTGTGGAATGGAAGCACCATGGGTGTTGTGTGGGTCTGACAATCTTTCTTTTTAAAGACTAATCTTCGTCCGGAAACACAGACTATTTTGGTGAAAAGTGGGAACATTTTTTTCCTCTCTCTCTGCATAAATAGACGAATTATAAAAAGAAATTTGCTCGCCAAAATTGCTTCAGAAAATTGCTCAAAACCACACAGGCTCAATCTTTGAGGGTTCAGCTGAAACTAAATCGTCCAGTTGGCAGGATGTCAGGACATATATATATATATATATATATATATATAGAGAGAGAGAGAGAGAGAGAGAGGGAGAGAGAGGGGAGAGGGGGGAGAAAGAGGCAAGAGAGAAAGAGAGAGAAAGAAAGAGAGAGAAAGAGACAGACAGAGACCACAGAACATTCTGGAGTGCTGTCTAATGTCTGGGAGACTACTAATGGGAGCCTATCATGGTCTTACAGCCCCTCCCTATCTCTGTAACCTCCTCCACCCCTCGCATCCGTGTGACCTTCTCCCACCCCTACACCCTTCCCCGTCTCTGTAACCACCGCTGGCCCCTCCACCCTTCCCCATCTCTGTGGCTCCCTCTGGCTCTCTATTCCCTTCTCTGAACTACTGTCAACACACCAACATTCCTTCCCTCAATGAGGAGCCCGTCACAGGCACAGCACACCCTACCATGATCACATCTGCAAGGAGCACTGCCACAGGAAAGCAGCGCCCATTATCAGTGACCCCCACCATCCAGGCCATTCTCTCTTCTCGCTGCTGCCATCAGAAAGGAGGTACAGGAGCCCCTGGTCCCACACCACCAGGTTCAGGAACAGTTATTACCCCTCAACCGTCAGGTTCCTGAACCAGTGTGGATAACTTCACTCACCTCAACACTAAACTGATTCCACAACCTATGGACTCACTTTAAATGACTGTACAACACATGTTCTCAATATGAATTTTTACTATTTATTTTTGTATTGTATTTCTTTGTCTGAATGTGAAAAGGAATCTCAAGGTAGTAAACAGTAAATTTACTTTGAACTTTGAAACTGACCACACGTCCCCAGGTGGTCCCACCATGCAACTCAAGAACCACTTTTTCCCTTGGTGTTCAAACCCCTCTTGATAACTGATAACACTATTAGTTCTCCTTAACATTTAACATTGCTTGCAAATAAACTGTTTATAACCTTAATTCAGCAGAGCTCTCAAACACTGCTCCTTTGTGTATGAGACGTTGGTTTAATTCTGTGCACCAGTAATTTTGTTTTTTGGATTCGGTCAGCCCTTATTTTCCTGCACATATCTTGTGGTTGGATACCATTGTGGTCAGTCTGTGTACAGGGAGATCAAGGAACATGGGAGGGAGTGGTGGGAGAGAGAGAGAGATTGGGGAAAGAGAGAGGGGGGAGGAAGGGGGAGGAAAGAGGGAGGGAGGGGAGAGAGAGATTCAAAGAGAGAAAGAAAAAGTGAGAGAGAGAGAGAGAGACTCACACACAGATGGGGATGTGGCGAGAGGGGGAGGTAAAGAGAAAGAGAGAGAGGCAGCATGTGAGAAAGAGAGAGAAGAGAAAATGAGGAGTGAGAGAGAGGAGAGGAGAGAGGATGACAGAGAAAGAGAAGGAGTGGGAGAGAAGGCAGATGGGGGAGAGAGAGCCAGAGGGGAGCAGAGTACAGGGAGGGGTACAGAGTGCACAGGGTATCCGACAGGCCCCCATCCTTGACTAATTACCCCACTCAGGGACTCCCTCCCATCCCTCAATGTGTGGGGCATGTTCTCTAACCGTTCCCCTAATTCTTTCCTTCCCTCCCTTTCACATGCTCTCTCCCACTCCCCATCACATTCTCTCCCTTTCCCCTCTCCCCTTCCATCCTCCCTTGCTCTCTGACTCTCACTGTCTCCCTCCCCACAGCTACTCCCTACTCGCTGCCCCTCACAGCCCTCTCCCCTTACCACCCCTCCCTCCACACACACCCACCCAAAATGCTACTTCCTTAGTGCCCCCCCACAATGGTTTCTCTTCTGCACTCTCCCGCCCGTCCATTTCTCTCCCTCTCTGGAGAACTTCCACAATGAATCAGATCTCTGACAACACCCCTCAATCACTGTCCACCTCTGAACCTCCCCTCCCCACAACCAGACTTCTGCACCCACTGTGACAGCTTTACTCACATCGATGGAATTTCTCAGCAGTGCTTGATTCCTGACCCATCTCAAACCTCAGAGGGAAAAAATGTTCGGAATTGGGAAAATCCTGGGTGGATTAGCTACGGGACCAGCTAACCCTTGTTTCTGAATGTCCCAGAGCGGGACAGCATTGAAAAGGCCTTTCGGCCCAACTGGTCTGTACTGACTGTGTTGCCCAGTGAGCTGGTCCCATCTGCTGGCATTTGGCTCTTTGCCCTCTAAACCTCTCCTGTCTATTTATTGAGATAGCTTTTAAATGCTGCTAATGTTGTTGCTGGCAGCCCATTCCAAATGCGCACCACCCTCTGTGTGAAGAATCTGCCCCGATGTCCCTTTTAAATCTCTTGCCTCTGATCTTAAACCTGCACCCTCTTGTTTTTAGCAGCCCACCTCAGGAAAAATACTATGTGCTTTCACCCTTTCTGTGCCCCTTGTGACCCTATCAGGTCACCCCTAAATCTCCTATGTTCCAGGAAGTAAAGTTGTAGTTTACACCACCTCTCCTTGTGACTGAGACCCCCAGGCCCAGGCAACATCCCGGTGAATCTTTTCTGCACTCTTTCCAGTTTACTAACATCTTTCCTGTAAAGCAGTGATCAAAACTGTACACAATTTGGAAAACCTGCCTCTTAGGTCCCCTTTCAATCTCCTCAAACCTACCCTGGGAAAAAAGATGCTGTCTGTCTACTTTATCAATGCCTCTCATAATCTTATAAGCCTCTATCTGATCTCCCCTCAGTCTCCGTTGCTCCAGAGAAAACAACCTAAGTTTGTCCACCTTCTCCTTATAGCTCACGCTCTCTAATCCAGGCAGCATCCTGGTGAACCTCTTCTGCACCCTCTCCAAAGCCCCCACACCCTTCCTGTAATGGGGTAACCAGAAATGATTCTAATACTCCAGATGCGGCCCGAACAGTTTTATAAAGCTGCAACATAACTTCCTGGCTCTTGAACTCAGTGTCTCAACTGATAAAGGCAGACATGTTGCATGTGTGTTCTTAACGGCCCTGTCAGCCTTCATTCTGTAATACTATCAGGGGCCACAGGCTACTTCACTCCAGGGGGAACAGACCCAGTCTCACCCCGTGACCAGTACACTCCATCCCAGGCAAGGTCTGATAGATTGTGAGAGACACAGATAGAGTAGACAGCCAATATATTTTTACCAGGGTGAAAATGTCTAATACCAAAGGGCATGCATTTAAGGTGAGAGGGGGTAAGTTCAAAGGTATTTTTGTTACATACAGAGTGGTGGGATCCCAGAATGTGGTGGAGGCAGATATGATAGAGGATGTTTGAGAGGCACAGACACACGGATGCACAGGGAATAGAGGGATATGGACATATAGGGATATGTGTAGGCAGAAGGGATTAGTTTAGTTAAGAGTTTAATTACTAGTTTAAATAGTTCAGCACAGCATTGTGTGCTGTACTTTTCTGTGTCCTGTGTTCTGTGCAACAGGCCAGAAAGAAGCGGAAGGACCTCGCCCTGCGTCCTTGTCCTACGATGATGCCTGGGTTTATTCAGCGCATCGCTGAGGTGGTGGTTAGTGGTGAGCTGCCGACCAGCTGTTGTCAATTTGGAAAAGACAGTCAGACCACTGATGGCTCTTCCTGCAGTGTTTGGGAAGGGTGAGGACGGGAGGGGAGGGAGGAAGGGGAATGCGGTAGTGGGGGAGGGGAAGGAGGGGAAAGTGGAGAGGGATTGTGGGAGTGGAGGAGGAAAGGGCAGAGAGGAGGTGTGGGGAGAGTTGGAGGGAGGGAGGAAAGGAGGGGAAGGAAGTGCAGGGGATGAAGGGGGAGGAGAGGGAAGAGAGGAGGAGAAAGGAGAGGAAAGAGGGAAGAGTTTAAACCTCTGCAAAGTACGGCTGGAGACAGATGAGTTCTATTCCTCCCTCAGGAAAGGTGGGGAGATCGGTCGGGAGGAGGGCAGTGAGGGTCCCCGGCTACTCGATCTCCTGGTCTGGGTAGTGTGGTTCACACGGCGACACACACACGTTTACGCCCCTCCCTCCATGACCAGGATCTCGGGGTGTGGGAGGGGTGACTTCCCCAGGTCGGAGAGGGCGTGGTGCTGCCTACACGGAGTGTCTGTTCCACACCCTCTCCCTCTCTACCTCCATCCCTTCCTCTCCCACTCACTCTCTCTAATTTCATGAACTGGAATCTGATGACTCTAATCTAAGCAGCTCTGATGGTCTACGTTAGACCACTCCATTCCTCCAGGAGTCCTTCCCACTCACAACCACCCTCTTCACACCCCCGCACCCCTCCCCCCGCAATCTAAGAACAGCCTCGCTCACGAGCACCTGGCGCGTCCCTTTGCCAACCCTCCGTGGTCAGTCCCGCCGACTCCTGTGATGCGACGGGTTGAAGGGTGTAGGACGGGGCTGTTTTAGTGGAACTGGGGTTGGGGGGGGGGTGGGGGAGTGGAGATGAAGAGCTGAAGAACAGAGGGCCAAAGGGATAAAATCAAAGAAGGGAAATATTAAATCGTGTTTAAATGTTCAGAAATCAATACTCATTCGTGCTGCAGTTCTTTGACGCATCTGAGATCTTTCGGAGCATCAGATCATAAGACATAGGAACAGAATTAGGCCATTCGGCCCATTGATTCTACTCTGTCATTCCATCAAGGCTGATTTATTTTCCCTCTCAACCCCATTCTCCTGCCTTTGACGCCCTTAACTAATCAATAACTTAATGCTTTAAATATCAAAGTTCAAAGCAAATTTATTATCAAAGTACATATACGCCACCATATACAACCCCGAGTGGGCATACTCAATACATCTCTAGGATAATAACGTGACAGAATCAATGAAAGACCACCCGACTTGGGCTTTCAACCAGAGTGCCAAAAACAACAAACTGTGCAAATACTAAAGGAAAAAAGCAATAATAATGAATAAATAAGCAATAAGTATTGAGAACATGGGATGAAGATTCCTTGAACGTGAGTTCATATGTGAGTTCGGTGTTGGAGTGAGTGAAGTTATCCCCTTTGGTTCAGGAGCCTGATGGTTGAGGTGTAATAACTGTTCCTGAACCTGGTGGTGTGAGTCCTGAGGTTCCTGTACCTCCTTCTCCCTGATGGCAGCAATGAGAAGAGAGCATGGCCTGGGTGGTGGGGGTCCCTGATGATGGATGCTGCTTTCCAGTGACAGTATTTCATGTAGGTGTACTCAATGGTGGGGAGGACTTTACTCATAATAGATTGCATCATATCCATTATTTTGTAGGATTTTCCGTTCAAGGTCATTGGTGTTTCCATACCAGGCTGTGATGCAGCCAGTCAACATTCTCTCCACTACACACCTATGGAAGTTTGTCAGAGTTTTAGATGTCGTGCTGAATCTTCACAAACTCCTAAGGAAGTAGAAGCACTGGCATTCTTTCTTCGGAATTGCACTTACGTGCTGGGCCCAGGACAGATCCTCCGAAATGATAACGTTGAGGAATTTGAAGTTGCTGACCCTCTCCACCTCTGATCCCCCAGTGAGGACTGGCTCATGAACCTCCAGTTTCCTCCTCCTGAAGTCTACAATCATCTCCTAGGTTTTGCTGACATTGAGAGACAGGCTGTTGCTGTGGCACCACTCAGCCAGAGTTTCAACCTCCCTCCTCTACGCTGTTTCATCACCACCTTTGATTCGGCCAACGACAGTGGTGTTGTCAACAAACTGAAATATGGCATTGGAGCTGTGCTTAGTCACACAGTGCTAAGTGTAAAGTAAGCAAAGCAGGGAACTAAGCACACAGCCTTGTGGTGCACCTGTGTGGATGGAGATTGTGGAGGAGATGTTGTTGCCAATCTGAACTGACTGGGGTCTGCAAGTGAGGAAATCGAGGATCCAGTTGCACAAAGAGGCATTGTAGCCAAGGTCTTGGAGTTTATTGATTAGTTTTGAGGGGATGAGGTATTGAATGTTGAGCAGTAATCTTTAAAGAGCATCCAGATGTTCCAGGGTTGAGTGAGGAGCCAATGAGATGGCATCTGCTGTGGTCCTGTTGCTCTGGTAGGCAAATTGAAGTGGATCCAAGTCGCTTCTCTGGCAGGAGTTGATATGTTTCATCACCACCCTCTCAAAACACTTCATCACTGTGGATGTAGGTGCTACTGGGCAATAGTTATTGAGGTGGGTTACCAGGTTCCTCTTGGGCACCTGTATAATTAAAGTCTGCATGAAGCAGGTGGGTACCGCAGACTGCAGAAGCGAGAGGTTAAAGATCTCAGTGAACACTCCAGCCAGTTAATCAGCACAGGTCTTTAGTATGTGGTCATGTACCCCGTCTGGTTTGTATAGTTTTTGAGGGTCACCCTCCTGAATGATACTCTCACATCAGCCTCAGAGACTTGGATCATTGGGGACTGTGAGATTTCATTAAGGTCCCTCCATGTTTTTAAGGTCAAAGCGAGCATCAAAGGCATTGAGCTCATCTGGGAGTTGAGCTCTGTTGTCAACTACAGTATGTCACTTGATTTAACTTTGGAGGAGGTAATGGCATTCACCCCTGCCACAGCTGTCGAGCATCCCTTGTTGATTCAAGTTTGATTTGGAATTGCCACTTCGCCCATGAGATGGCTTTCCAGGGGTCGTACCTGGATCTCTTGTAACTTTCTCGGTCGACAGACCTGAATGCCATTGATCTGGCTCTCAGCAGATTGTGGATCTCATGATTCATCCAGGGTTTCTGATTGAGGGAGAGTCTGAATGATTTGTGGGGACACACTCGTCTACAGCTGTTTTAATAAAGTCCATTACCACCATGGTGTATTCATTCACATCCACACTCGAGTCCTTAAACATGGCCCACTCAACTGACTCGAAGCACTCCCTTAGCCGCTCCTCTATCTCCTGCAACCATCTCTTTATGGTCCTGCTCTCTGGAGCTTAGTTCTTTTGCCTCTGCCTGTATGCAAGCGGGAGAAGGACAGCCAAGTGATCTGATTTACCAAAATGCAGTCTTGGGCAAGGAACTGAAGGCATTCCTTATCTTAGTTTAACAGCAGTCTAGTGTGTTGGGACCTCTGGTGCTACAGGTTATATGCTGATTGTAATTGAGCAGGGTTTCCTTCAAACAAGCCTGACTGAAATCCCCGACAACAATTTGAAATGAATCAGGATGAACGACATCATGTAGTATCTCAAGCATTTGATTACATTAATACACCCAATGATTATGTCTCCACATCTGTCTGTGGCAATGAATTCCACAGATTCACCACCATCTGACTGAAGAAATTCCTCCTCAGTTCTGCTCCAAAGATACATTCTTCAATTCTGAGACTGCGCACTCTGGTCCTAGATTCCCTCACTATAGGAAACACCCTCTCCTCATCCACTCTATCTGGGCCTTTCAATATTTGGTACATTTCAATGAGAATTCTCCCCCACCACCCCCATTCTTCTGAACTCCAATGAGTCCAGGCCTAGAACCATGAAATGCTCCTCATACCTTAATCCTTCCATTCCTAGAATTATTTTCTTGAACCTTCTCTGGACCCTCTCCAATGTCAGCACATCCTTTCTTAGATATGGGGCTGAAAACTGCTCACAGTCCTCCAATCTCCAGCATTTTGTGTGTGTTACACAATACTTACATCCTTGCTTTTATATTCTAGTCTTTTTGAAATGAATGCTAACATTGCATTTGCCTTCCTTACCCCTGACTCATCCTGCAATGAATCCTGTATGACTCTCCAGTCCCTTTGCACCTCTGATTTCTGAATTATTTCCCTGTTCAGAAAATAGTCTATGCCTTTATTTTTTATACCAAAGTGCATGACCACACACTTCCTGACAGCATATTCCATCTGCCAGTTCTTTGCCCAGTCTCCTAATCTGCCTTAGTCCTGCTGCAGCCTCTCTACTTCCTTAACACTACCTGCCCTCCACCCATCTGGCCCATAATTTCCTTTCTTCTGCCTCCCTTTGCAATTTTCCAGTCTTTTGGAACCATTCCAGAATCTAGTGATTCTTGAAAGATCATTACTAATGCCTCCACAATCTCTTCAGCCACCTCTTTCAGAACGCTGGGGTGGAGTCCATCTGATCCAGGTGACTTAATAAACGTTCAGATCTTTCAGCTTCCCAAGCACCTTCTCCCTAGTAATAGCAACAACACTCACTTCTGCCTCCTGACACTCTCAATACTGCTAGTGTCTTCCACAGTGAAGACTGATGCAAAATACTTGTTGAGTTTGTCTGTTGTTTCCTTGTCCCCCATTACTACCTCTCTAACGTTATTTTCCAGCGGTCTGATATCTACTCTCAGCTCTTTTACTCTTGATATATCTACTTATTCTTCTTTGGAATGCATCTTACCCGCACCTTTCAAATTGCTCCCAAACAGCACTTGAGAGATCATGTGATGCTCACCGCCCCTCCCACAGTGTGACGCTCCCTCCCCACCGCCCCTCCCACAGCGTGGTGCTCCCTCCTCACCGCCCCTCACACAGCGTGACGCTCCCTCCCCACCGCCCCTCCCACAGCGTGGTGCTCCCTCCCCACCGCCCCTCCCACAATGTGACGCTCCCTCCCCACCGCCCCTCCCACAGCGTGGTGCTCCCTCCTCACCGCCCCTCACACAGCGTGACGCTCCCTCCCCACCGCCCCTCCCACAGCGTGGTGCTCCCTCCTCACCGCCCCTCACACAGCGTGACGCTCCATCCCCACCGCCCCTCCCACAGCGTGGTGCTCCCTCCTCACCGCCCCTCACACAGCGTGACGCTCCCTCCCCACCGCCCCTCCCACAGCGTGGTGCTCCCTCCCCACCGCCCCTCCCACAATGTGACGCTCCCTCCCCACCACCCCTCCCACAGCGTGGTGCTCCCTCCTCACCGTCCCTCCCACAATGTGACGCTCCCTCCCCACCGCCCCTCCCACAATGTGACGCTCCCTCCCCACCGTCCCTCCCACAATGTGACGCTCCCTCCCCACCGCCCCTCCCACAGCGTGGTGCTCCCTCCCCACCGCCCCTCACACAGCGTGACGCTCCCTCCCCACCGCCCCTCCCACAGCGTGGTGCTCCCTCCTCACCGCCCCTCACACAATGTGATGCTCCATCCCCACCGCCCCTCCCACAATGTGACGCTCCCTCCCCACCGCCCCTCCCACAATGTGACGCTCCCTCCCCACCATCCCTCCCACAATGTGACGCTCCCTCCCCACCGCCCCTCCCACAGCGTGGTGCTCCCTCCTCACCATCCCTCCCACAATGTGATGCTCCCTCCTCACCGCCCCTCCCAGAGTGGTGCTCCCTCCTCACCGTCCCTCCCACAATTTGACGCTCCCTCCTCACCCTCCCTCCCACAATGTGACGCTCCCTCCCCACCGCCCCTCCCACAGCGTGGTGCTCCCTCCTCACCATCCCTCCCACAATGTGACGCTCCCTCCCCACCGCCCCTCCCACAGCGTGGTGCTCCCTCCTCACCATCCCTCCCACAATGTGGTGCTCCCTCCCCACCGCCCCTCCCAGAGTGGTGCTCCCTCCTCACCATCCCTCCCACAATGTGACGCTCCCTCCCCACTGCCCCTCCCACAGCGTGGTGCTCCCTCCTCACCGTCCCTCCCACAATGTGATGCTCCCTCCTCACCGTCCCTCCCACAGCGTGGTGCTCCCTCCTCACCGTCCCTTCCACAATGTGACGCTCCCTCCCCACCGCCCCTCCCACAATGTGACGCTCCCTCCCCACCATCCCTCCCACAATGTGATGCTCCCTCCCCACCGCCCCTCCCACAGCGTGGTGCTCCCTCCTCACCATCCCTCCCACAATGTGATGCTCCCTCCTCACCGCCCCTCCCAGAGTGGTGCTCCCTCCTCACCGTCCCTCCCACAATTTGACGCTCCCTCCTCACCATCCCTCCCACAATGTGACGCTCCCTCCTCACCATCCCTCCCACAATGTGATGCTCCCTCCCCACCACCCCTCCCACAGCGTGGTGCTCCCTCCTCACCATCCCTCCCACAGCGTGGTGCTCCCTCCTCACCGCCCCTCCCACAGCATGGTGCTTCCTCCTCACCGCCCCTCCCACAACACGGCGCTCCCTCCTCACCGCCCCTCCCACAGCGTGACACTCCCTCCTCACCGCCCCTCCCACAGCACGGCGCTCCCTCCTCACCGCCCCTCCCACAGCGTAACGCTCCCTCCTCACCACCCCTCCCACAGCGTGACACTCCCTCATCACCGCCCCTCCCACAACGTGACACTCCCTCATCACCGCCCCTCCCACAGCACGGCGCTCCCTCCTCACCGCCCCTCCCACAGTGTGACGCTCCCTCATCACCGCCCCTCCCACAGCGTGATGCTCCCTCCTCACTGCCCCTCCCACAGCGTGGTGCTCCCTCCTCACCGCCCCTCCCACAGCTTGACACTCCCTCCTCACCGCCCCTCCCACAGCACGGCGCTCCCTCCTCACCGCCCCTCCCACAGCGTGACGCTCCCTCATCACCGCCCCTCCCACAGCGTGACGCTCCCTCCTCACCGCCTCTCCCTCAGCGTGACGCTCCCCCATCACCGCCCCTCCCACAGCGTGGTGCTCCCTCCTCACCGCCCCTCCCACAGCGTGACACTCCCTCCCCACCGCCCCTCCCACAATGTAGTGCTCCCTCACATGTGTTCTCTTGGCCTTGATTTTTATCTCTCTGAGTGAACAAAATTGGTCTCAGAATTTTTTTCTTAAGCTGTAACTCTATCTCTCCCTCTTCTCCCGTCTTTTCATCTCCACCCTCTCTCTCTTACCCTCTTACTTCCCCCTTCCTCTCTCCCTCTTTCTTCCCTTCTCCTCCTCCCTCCTAGCCATTACTCCCCTTCCTCTCCTCCCCCTCTCTTTTACATCATTCCCCCCCCCCCCACCGTATCTCTCCCTGCCCCCTTCTCTCTGTGTCCCATATACTGCTTTCCCACCAATCCACAATCCTGGGCAGGGTTATAATATTGTCTAATTAAGTCTATGGTCTTGATCTCAGCACCAAAAATATTCACCATCATTTTGACTTGATCCATTATAATTGGATGGAACATTAACCCTTTGCCTGAAGACTTTCCAAAACGACATACACATTTCACACACTCTTCCACATTCCCTGCACCTGAGATCAAGGTTTCTCTTATTTTTACTCTTTACTTACAGTCAGGTAATATGGATAATTGAATAAAAGTGGTCTGACTTGGACTTCTGGTTTTAGAGAGGTGTATGTGTCAGAGAAAGAGAGAATGAATGAATATGAATCTGGATGACTGTGAGGGAGCATAAGCGTGTGTGCTTGTGTGATAAAGAGTATAAGTGTATGTGTCGGATAGTGTCTGTGTGTGAGAATGAGTGTGTGAGAGTGTAAGAAAGTGTTTGTGTCTGTATGTGGGAGTCCACATGTGTGTGAGATTGCTTGTGTGGGTATGTGAGACATTCCCTCACGTGCACATACACTGAACAAGCACACTAAGTGCAGGCTTACACAGACAAAAAAATAACACATCAGTATGTATACAGACATACAGACACACGCATATGAATGCAGAGAGATGACATGTACAAAACTAGTTATGACACAGAAATACGGCTACATACAAAACACAGACACACAGACACACACACAAACACACACACACACACACATAGAAAACACAGAGTTACAGACAAACTGACACAAATACAGACAGACAACAGTTACACCATGACAGAAATACAGGAACATGCACGAACAGACTGTACATACCAGAATATATAAACTGAATACTTACCCTGGGTACAGAGACACACACAGACATACAAGCACACAGAAACAAGGGCAACAAAATCACTGGCACACAGGTCCACAACTACATAATGCACAAATTAATAAGTTTAGAAAAAAAAGCTAAATTACATGAATGTGAAAAATATTGCAAATTGATTACAGACCAAAAAAACACATACGTATACAGACATACAAGTACACACACTTGGATAAAGACATTTGAAAAAGTTATTCAACTTTGTAAAAACATTGTTTATGTACTCTGTAAATATTATAAAAATACCTGAATGATATAAATACAAAAATCCATTTTCATATGTACTTATAGGTTTTAAAGTTATTTTAAAAATCAGATTTGAATAGATTGCAAATACAAAACTATCCTAACTAAAGATTATAAATAACTAAATTAAATCGATTATGAATATAAAAAGAATATCCTGTTTAAATTTTAAGTAGCTTTTATACAGGTCCAATTTAATATTTTTCAAATATTTCAGAATTCCAGTTTAAATGAATTTGTATTATTGCAAAAGTGTCAGGTTTAAATATAATAAATCATACAAAAATGACTGAGTTAAATGGAGATATAGGAGACTGCAGATGCTGGAATCTGGAGCCAGGCACAATCTGCTGGAGGAACTCAATGGGTCGAGCAGCCTCTGTGGGAGGAAAGGAATGTTGACATTTCGGGACACAAACCTGCAACAGGATTGCTAAAATTATTGATTCCAATAGTTTGTAGATTCTACAAATAATGACTTAAGTAGATTGTAAATAGAAATTAATGAATTAAAGAGCTTGTAGATACAGTACTATAAAGTTTGATTTAAATAGATGGTAAATAGTGCTCATAAATTAGACTGCAGATACTATAAATAAAATAGTAATTTAAACGAATTGTAAATATTGTACAGAAATTAATAATTTAAATTATTAATTTAATTAATAATTTTGCAGCACATGCTGCAAAAACAGAAATCATTTAAACAGGTTATAAGAATTGCACAGAAGTTAATTACTTAAATCGATTGCAAAACCTACAAATAAAATAATGATTCAATTAGGTTGTAAGTACTGCACGGAATGATTTAATTACACTCAGTGGCCACTTTATGAGGTACACCTGCTCCTTACGCAAATATCTTATCAGCCAATCATGTGGCATCAACTTAGTGCATAAAAGCATGCAGACATGGTCAAGATGTTCAGTTATTGTTCTGACCAAACATCAGAATGGGGAAGAAATGTGATCTAAGTGACTTTGACTGTGGAATGATAGTTGGTGCCAGACGGGGTGGTTTGAGTATCTCAGAAACTGTTGATCTCCTGGGATTTTCACGCAGAGTCTCTAGAGTTTACAGAGGATGATGCAAAAAAACTAAAACCATCCAGTGAGCGGCAGTTCTGTGGGTGAAAACACTTTGTTAATGAGAGAGGTCAGAGGAGAATGGCCAGACTGGTTCAAGCTGACAAGGAAGGTGACAGTAACTCAAATAACCAGACATTACAACGTTGGTGTACAGAAGAGCATTTCTGAACACACAGCACATCGAACCTTGAAGTGGACGGGCTACGGCCGCAGAAGACCACACCAGGTTCCACTCCTGCACTTAATAAAGTGGCCATTGAGTGTATATAAAAAAATTAAAAGAGAGCAAAAATAGTGAGATAGTGTTCATGGGTACAGCAGCAACAGAAGACCACAATCATACACTCAATGGCCACTTTATTAGGTACAGATATTACGCTGAGTGTAGATCGCAACAACTACCTATAAAATAATGATTTAAATAGGCTGTAACTACTGCACAGAATGATAATAATTGAAAAAACTGCACAGACATTAATCATTTAAATATTTTGCAAATCTACAATGCTTTTACTAGGTTGTAAATATTGCAAAGAAGATAATAATGTAAACAGATAAACTGCACCCATCATTTAAACATTGGTTTCAATACTTTATAAATATTGTGAAGAAATTAATGATTTGAATAGAGTGCAAAGGTTTCAGACAGTGTAATTTTAAAAGATGGCGAATGCTAAAAAGGAATCAGTGATTGAAAAAGATTGCAGATATGGCAGAGAATATAATTATTAAAGTAGATTGTAAATATTAAGGAGAAATTAATGATTTGAATAGATTACTAATACTACAAAATATTGATTTAAAAGATCATAAATATTTTAAAGAAAGTGATTGAAATATACTGTAGAGACTATAAATAAATTAATGTTTTAAATAGATTGTAAAAACTATGAAGAATAATATTGTAAATATTGTAGAGGAAGCAATGATTTCTTTAGCCAGAGGGTGATTAATCTATAGAATTCATTGCCACAGACGGCTGTGGAGAGGTTGATAGTTTTTTGATTAGTAAGGGCGTCAAAGTTTGTGGGGAAAGGCGAGAGAATAGGGTTGAGGAGGATACCAAATCAGTCATGATCGAATGGCGGAGCAGACTCGACGGGCCAAATAGCCTAATTCTGCCCCTATATCTTATGATTTAAATAGATTGTGACTATAAATATAGTCGATTAGGGTAGATTGAAGAGGACTTGAAAATAATCAGTGATTTAAACAGATCTCCGCCCAGTGAATGGTTTTGCAGAGAGCGCGGAAATATTGGATTCACACAGGTTATAGATTTATTGGGTTTTTTTTGTCGGGGGTTAACGGTTTCGCAGAAGGGAAAATTAAAATCTGTTTCAAAGTAACTTGGGAGGCTTTGAACATAAGGGCAGTCCTGTTGTGTGTGTGTGTGTGTGTGGTGGTGTGGAGGGAGTGGGAACGCAGGGATTTTAAGAGAACATTATGGTGCATCACTGACACCCCCAGAGACTGAGAGCAGGGGGGGGGGAGCCGGCTCATGTCTTTAAAACCTGCCACACACTGTAATTAGAGAGGCGGGTCCCTCCTGAGCCCGGACCAGGCACACCAAGAAACGCTACTACAGAGGGTGGCGGCTGCGGGTCTCGAACTCTCACCCGGGCAAAGGAGATGGCGACTTCGGTTCTAGAGGTGAGCGCGGGTCTTCCTTCCCTCCTTCTGCGGGGCGCCTGTCGTCCGTTCCAGGTGGGGAGAGAGCGTGGAAGGCGAGGGGGAAAAGAAGGCGGGAGAGGGAAAAGAGAGAGTGGGAGTGAGAGAGAGTGGATAAGGGGAGAGCGACGGGGAGGAAGGGAGAGTGGGAATAAGAGAGAGAGAGAGAGAGAGAATGGGAGTGAGGGGTTGAGAAAAGGGGAAGCGTGAAAGGAGAGGGGTATGGGAAAGAGAGGGAGAGGGGTATGAGAAAGAGAGAGAGGCAGTGAAAGGGAGGGGAGACGGAAAGAGGAGAACTGGAGAGAGAAAGGGAGGGAGAGGGGGAAGAGAAGGTGGAAGGGAAGAGAAAGTGAGAAGGAGAGAGGGGCAGAAGGGGAGGGAGGCAGACAGAGGGGAAGAGAAAAGGGAGGGGAGATAGAAGATAGGAGAGGGGGTGGAGCAGAGGAGCAGGAAGAGGTTCATGGGGGAGAGAGGGGAGAGAGGGTCATAATGGGTGGAGAAAGAGGGAGAGAATGAGAGAGCAGAAAGACGAGTTGAGGGGGAAGATTCACAGAGCAATGGATTCCAAATACAAACGTGGCAGAGTGAAGGGGTGGTGGGGGAGAGAGGGAGAGAGAAAGGGGGCAGGCAGAGCGGGGGAAGGGGATAGCGGGAGACAGCAAGTGACAGAAAGCAGCAGAGAGGGAGGGATGGGGCAAAGGCAAGTAAAAGGATGAGAGAGGGGAGAGTGAAAGGGGATTGTCAGGGAGGATGGGAGAGAGTGAAAGAGGGGAGAGAGGAGAGATATAGACTGTGGGAGAAAAAGGGGAAGTGATGGAAAGAGGAAAAGGAAACCAGAAAAAGATGAGGAGAGAGGGAGGTGAGAGAAGTGGAGGAGAGAGGAGAGAGTGAAAAGAGTGAGGAGAGAGAGGGAAGCAGATGGGAAGAAGGGGGAGAGAGAGAATGAAAGAAACAGGGAGAAAGTAGAGAGTGGAAGGGGTTGAGGAATGGAGAGAGTGAGACAGAGAGAAAACAGGAGAGAGCGATGAAGAGAGAAAAAAAGCGAGAAAGGAAGGGAGAGAAGTTGAGACAGGAGTGAGAGCGGGAGACAAAGACTGGGAAGGAGAGATAGACACAGGGATCGATAGGCTGT
Source organism: Mobula hypostoma (assembly GCF_963921235.1). NCBI lineage: Eukaryota > Metazoa > Chordata > Chondrichthyes > Myliobatiformes > Myliobatidae > Mobula > Mobula hypostoma. Next base: position 309,282 of record NW_026948165.1, on the reverse strand, counting down.
GAGTGAAGAGAGAAAGAGGGAGGGATTGAGAAAAGATAAAGGAATAGAGATTGAAGCAGAGATGAGGATGAGAAAAGTGTGGTGGAGAGAGGCAGGGATGGATGGAGTGGGACAGAAGGGGTCTAAGAAAAGAGATTGAATGAATGTACACATCTTGTTCACGTTGCCTTGTGGTCTGTGTAGAGAGAACTTCTTCCTGCAAGCGGGCAGGGATGTACTGAGACAGTGGACTGGGGTATGGAGGAAGAGAGGGGGCCAGGGAGAGTGGGGGTTGTGGGGAGCAGACAGAAATAACCCACAGATCCTGACAAATCCCGGATCATCCGGGCACCATTTTCACTTTCCCTCTCTCAAACTCACTCTCTAGAATTCTGTCTGTCTCTCTCCCATTTCTCTACCTCCTCCTCACTCTCCCCTCCCTCCTTGTATCTTTCTGTATATCTCAACAATTCCATTCTCCCATTCACTCTGTCTATCTCTTTATCTTTGCCTCTTTCTCTCTTTTTCTTGTCTTCTCTGTCACTCTATTTATCTGTCCTTCTCTCTCCCTCTCTTGCTATCTCTCCATCACTATTTATTTCTCCCTTTGTCCTTTTCTCACCCTCCTCTGTCTGATCTCAGTCACTCTATCTCTCACTGTCACATCATATCATTCTTCCTACCTCACATTCTACACACATACACACACACGTTCTATCCCTCAATTCATTTCCATTTCAAGATTAATTCTTCATGTTTTTCTGAGAGCAAGCTGGACAGTGAGAATAGTTTGGGGCTGTGGAGAGAGCAGGGCAGTGGGATTAGTGTGGGGACTGACACAGGACAGTGAGGAGAGAGTGGGCCAGTGGGATTAGTTTAGGGATTGACACGGGACAGTGGGATTAGTTTGGGGATTGACATGGGACTGTGGGGAGAGAGTGGGGCAGTGCGATTAGTTTAGGGACTGATTTAGGGCTGTGGGGAGAGAGCGAGACAGTGGGATTGGATTAGTTTGGGGACTGACACAGGGCTGTGAGGAGAGAGTGGGGCAGTGGGATTAGTTTGGGGACTGACATGGGGCTATGGAGAGAGAGTGGGATTAGTTTGGAAGCTAATTCAGGGCTGTGGGGAGAGAGTGGGGGAGTGGGATTAGTTTTGCGACTGACAGGGAGCTGCGGGGAGGGAACACAGCAGTGGGATTTGTTCCGGGACAGACACAGGGCTGTGTGGGAAAGACCTGGGGAAGTGGGATTTTTCTGGGGACTGACTCAAGACTGTGGGGAGAGATCAGGGACATGAGATTAGAGTGGGGACTGATTCAGGATGCATATTGTATACATTTCTCTGACATTAAATGCATCTATTGAAACCTATTGAAACATGGGGCTTGGGGAGAGATCAGAGCTCTGGGGGAGAAATCGGGGCTGTGGGGAAAGGTCGGGGTTCTGGGATCTGTGTGGATACTGACACAAGGCTGTGGGGTGGGTAGGGCAGTGGGATTAGTTTGGAGACTGTCACGAGGCTGTGGGGAGGGAGCGAGGCAGTGGGATTTCTTTGGGCACTGACACAGGACAGTGGGATTAGTTTGGGGACTGACACGGTGGGAGGATATTTGTTGATTTTGGGGAGGTGGATTGAGATTACAATCTGTAACCCCTCACTCTTTTTCTCTTCCCCCTTTGCCCCTCTGCCTTTTCTCCTCCCTTCCCTCCCCTCCCCTCCCTCTGCCTTCCGTTTCGTTCCCTATTCCTTTCCTCCCTCTGCCCACTCCATCCTCTCCTTTCCTCCCTCCACTCACTCTATCCCCATCCCCTCCTGCTCTACTCTTGTACTCCCTGCCTCTCCCCTTCCCCCTCTACCTCTCCCCTCTGTCTCTCCCCCTCCCATCTCCTCCACTCTCCGTCTCTCTCTCTCTCATTCCCTCCCTCTGTTCTCCCTGCTCTCTCCCCACCCCATCTGCTTTCCTCTCCCTCTCCTCCCCCTCAGGAAGAAGGCTCCTTCGCTTCCAACCCCTTCGCCCTACTCTCGGGCACCTGCGGCGTCTTCGGGAGCCCTACTCCTCCGGCCGAGACCACCAGCCCCTCCTCTTCCACTTCCACCTCCGGCCGGCTCTACCGAGGAGGGGCGAGGGGCCCCGCCAGCCCTGGGACAGTAGACCTCTTGGCTGCCCCCTCCCGCCTCCCCTGCTCGGACGATGCTCTGGATTTCTATGGACACAGTCTGCTCCACCAATCTCCCTCCTCCTCCTCCACTCCTCCTTCGTCCTCCTCCAACGCCCACAGTCCGGCCGTCTCGGCTGCGGAGTACTCCTCCTTCCCCGATCCTCCCCTCTTGCCCCCCCGCAACCTGCCGTCTGCCGACTGCCTGCACGGAGCGTGCGCGGCGTTGGAGGCAGCCAGCGCTTACCCCTGGTACAAGGTGGGCTCACCACCCTCCTCCTCCTCCGACCACCCCTCTTCCCCTGGGACCTCTTGGTGGGACGTCCACCCGGGCGCCGGCTGGCTCTGTCCCCCGCCTCCCTCCGCCGCTGGCCTGGACACCTTCCAGCCGCACCCCAGTTCCGCCGCCGCCTTCCAGTCGCCGCTCCCCTCCTTCCCGGGGGACTTCAGCTGCGCGTACCCCGCGCCCACAGCGGGAGGGGGCGGCATTCTGTCCCGTGAAGGTGGCGGGCCCAAGCAGAGCGGAGTAGGAACAGGTGGAGGAGGAGTGGGAGTCCCCTGCACCTGGTCCAGCCGTGGGGAGCCGGGCAGGGGCGTCCCGCAGCCGCGGCGCTGGCTTCACAGCTGCCAAGTGCCGGGCTGCGGCAAGGTCTACGGCAAGGCGTCGCACCTGAAGGCGCACCTCCGCTGGCACAGCTCCGAGCGGCCGTTCGCCTGCAGCTGGCTGCTCTGTGGCCGCCGCTTCGGCCGCGCTGACGAACTGGAGCGACACGTCCGCGCCCACACGCGCGAACGGCGCTTCCACTGCCCGCTCTGCGCCCGCCGCTTTACCCGCAGCGACCACCTGGCCAAACACCAGCGTAGTCACGGAGCCCCTCCCGCCGCCGCCGCCGCCCCCGCCCCTCCAGCGGCCGCCCCCGCCGACAACGAGCGGGAGCCCCGAGAGGGTGAGGAGATCCGACCCCCTTCCTCACCTGGAGACGGGACTCAGGAGAGCGGCTCCCGGACTGTCGAGGAGGCGGACCCCACTGAGCAGAGCGGGCTACTGGAGATATGAGCTGTGCTCCGGGTCTCGGCGGGTGGATGGACAGGGAAGGGGATGAAGAAAATGGAGCGAGTTCTGGACCGGCCTGGGTCGGGGTAGGGGACGTATGCGCTGTCCTGGTACTGGATTGGTTTTGGGTTGAGGTTTTAGGGAGGGGTTGGGGATTTCATGCTAAACGTTGGGTTCATTTTGGTGAGTCCGCTTGGGTTCCGCCAATCCTGGTTGAATTGGATTAGATCAGGTCAGGTCGAGGTAGTTTAGATTGGTTTTGATTGGGTTGTATTGAACTGAATTTGGTTGGGTTGGGTTACATTGGTCTTGGTTGAACAGGGTTGGGTTATGGAGTAGGCACTTCAGCCCATCTAGTCCACGCCAAACAGTTTTTTACTGCCTAGTCCCATCTACCTGCAACCAGCACATATCACTCCATATACCTGTCCAAACTTCTCTTACAATTGAACTCAGCTCTACCACTTGCACTGACAGCTCGTCATCACTCTGAGTGAAGAAGTTCCCCCTCAGGTTCCTCTTAAATAGTCATAGTCATACTTTATTAATCCCAAGGGAAATTGGTTTTTGTTACAGTTGCACCATAAATAATTAAATAGTAATAAACCCATAAATAATTAAATAGTAATATGTAAATTATGCCAGGAAATAAGTCCAGGACCAGCCTATTGGCTCAGGGTGTCTGACCCTCCAAGGGAGGAGTTGTAAAGTTTGATGGCCACAGGCAGGAATGACTTCCTATGACGCTCAGTGCTGCATCTCGGTGGAATGAGTCTCTGGCTGAATGTACTCCTGTGCCCAACCAGTACATTATGTAGTGGATGGGAGACATTGTCCAAGATGGCATGCAACTTGGACAGCATCCTCTTTTCAGACACCACCGTCAGAGAGTCCAGTTCCATCCCCACAACATCACTGGCCTTACAAATGAGTTTGTTGATTCTGTTGGTGTCTGCTACCCTCAGCCTGCTACCCCAGCACACAACAGCAAACATGATAGCACTGGCCACCACAGACTCGTAGAACATCCTCAGCATCGTCCGGCAGATGTTAAAGGACCTCAGTCTCCTCAGGAAATAGAGACAGCTCTGACCCTTCTTGTAGACAGCCTCAGTGTTCTTAGACCAGTCCAGTTTATTGTCAATTCGTATCTCCAGGTATTTGTAATCAATAGACAATAGACAATAGGTGCAGAAGTAGACCATTTGGCCCTTCGAGCCTGCACTGCCATTCTGAGATCCTCCACCATGTCCACACTGACCCCCTGGATGGAAACAGGGGTCAGTGGTACCTTGGCTCTCCTCAGGTCTACCACCAGCTCCTTAGTCTTTTTCACATTAAGCTGCAGATAATTCTGCTCACACCATGTGACAAAGTTTCCTACCGTAGCCCTGTACTCAGCCTCATCTCCCTTGCTGATGCATCCAACTATGGCAGAGTCATCCGAAAACTTCTGAAGATGACAAGACTCTGTGCAGTAGTTGAAGTCCGAGGTGTAAATGGTGAAGAGAAAGGGAGACAAGACAGTCCCGTGTGGAGCCCCAGTGCTGCTGATCACTCTGTCGGACACACAGTGTTGCAAGCACACGTACTGTGGTCTGCCAGTCAGGTAATCAAGTATCCGTGACACCAGGAAAGCATCCACCTGCATCGCTGTCAGCTTCTCCCCCAGCAGAGCAGGGCGGATGGTGTTGAACGCACTGGAGAAGTCAAAAAACATGACCCTCACAGTGCTCGCTGGCTTGTCCAGGTGGGCGTAGACACGGTTCAGCAGGTAGACGATGGCATCCTCAACTCCTAGTTGGGGCTGGTAGGCGAACTGGAGGGGATCTAAGTGTGGCCTGACCATAGGCCGGAGCAGCTCCAGAACAAGTCTCTCCAGGGTACTCATGATGTGGGAGGTCAATGCCACCGGTCTGTAGTCACTGAGGCCACTGGGGCGCAGCGTCTTTGGCACACGGACGAGGCAGGACGTCTTCCACAGCACAGGAACCCTCTGGAGACTCAGGCTCAGGCTGAAGACATGGCGAAGTACTCCACATAGCTGAGGGGCACAGGCTTTGAGCACCTTGGTACTGACACCATCCGGTCCCGCAGCCTTGCTTGGGTTGAGACGTTTCAACTGTCTTCTCACCTGTTCAGCTGTGAAGCCCACCGTGGTGGTTTCGTGTGGGGGAGGGATATAGTCATGAGAGCAGGGTGGGGGACTGTGAGGAGGGGTAGGAGGGGAGAGTGGAATATGTGTCGGTTGGGGGCCGACAACAGATGGCTCATGTGGGGGATGGGCAGGGGTCACACTGTCAAATCTGTTAAAGAACAGGTTAAGTTCATTGGCCCTGTCCACACTGCCTTCAGCTCCTCTGTTGCTAGTTTGCCGGAACCCAGTGATGGTCCTCATCCCACTCCAGACCTCTCTCATGTTGTTCTGCTGGAGTTTCCACTCAAGCTTCCTCCTGTACCTGTCTTTAGCCTCCCTGATCCTGGCTTTCAGGTCCCTCTGTATTGCCCTCAGCTCCTCCCTATTTCCATCTCTAAACGCCCTCTTTTTAGCGTTCAGGATGTCCTTAATGTCCTTTGTCACCCATGGCTTGTTATTTGAATAACAAAGGACAGTTCTTGTCGGAACATTGCAGTCCCCACAGAAGTTGATGTAATCAGTGATGCATTCTGTGAGCCCATCAATATCCTCTCCATGTGGCTCACAGAATGCCTGCCAGTCTGTCGTCTCATTACGCCTTTCACCCTTAGCCCATGACCTCTAGTTGTAGTCTCACCCAACCTCAGTGGAAAAAGCCTGCTTACATTTATCCTATTTATACCCCATATAATTTTGTATACCTCTATCAAATCTCCTCTCAATCTTCTGTGCTCAAGGAAATAAAGTCCTAACCTATTCAACCTTTCCCTATAATTCAGGTCCTCAAGTCTCGGCAACAGCCTTGTAATTTTTCTCTTTACTTTTTTTAAGTTTATTGATATATTTCCTGTAGGTAGGTGACTAGAACTGCTCACAATACTCCAAATTAGGCCTCACCAATTTGTATAACAACATAACATCCCAACTCCTTTACTCAATATTCTGATTGATTTGGATTAGTTCTAGTTGAGCTTGGTTGCATTTGGGTCAGATTGGGTTATGTTGTGGTTTGGATTAGTTCTGGTTGAGTTGGGTTCAGTAAGAGTGGTTGGGTCTGATTGGCTCTGGTTGAGTTCAGTTGAACTGGATTGAGTTAGATTAGGTTGGGTTGGTCTGAGTTGGATTGTATCGGATTGGGTTGGGATGGGTTAGTTTAGATTGGTTCTTGTGTTGTGTTGCATTGGGCTGTAGTGGGTGGGGTTGGATTGGGTCCAATTGGTTCTAGTTGAGTTGTGTTGGATTGGGTCAGTTTGGGGTGGGATAGGTTGGTTTAGATTGGTCCTGGTTGGGTTGGCTGTGGTGAGCTGTACGTTATGTTGTGTTATCTATGCTGCGTGTGTTGTCCGAGGTTAGCCCTCACTCCTGGACCACTGCCGAGACACAGTGCTGATATTTGGATGGTCACCTCCCAGCGCCATCACCTCTCTCTGCCTCCGAACCTCACCCGGCTTCAGACAATTGGTCAACCCTGTGGAACCGCTGGAGTGGGATGGGAGACATGTACTCAGCCACTTCCTGAGAAGGCCTGGAGAAACTCAGCACAGTGGTGAAACAGGGCAGAAGACACGGGATGTTTTATGTTCCCGATTCAAAGGACAAAAGACAAAAAATGTGTTAGTCATGTATTTATGTAAGTTATAATGAATTCTGATTGGCCAGTGTGGGAGGGGTGAAGTTGGGGAGGGGGTTGAGCTGGTCTTTCAAGAGTTTAAAATGCTGATCTATTAAATTAATATTCTTGTATGCTGGAACATGAGTCACAGTCGTCTTATTACCTCCCAGTCGTTAATATTAGAGGCATGGAAAGATCCCAGGAGGGTTGGAGCCAGGGTGGGGGAGGGGGGGGGAAAAAGAGGAGTGCTCTTAGAAGAGAGTGCAAGCAAGTGAAAATCTGTAGATGCTGGAAATCCGAGCAACACACACAAAATGCTGAAGGAACTCAGCAGGCCAGGCAGCATCTATGGAAAAGAGTACAGTCTATGTTTCGGGCCGAGACTCTTCAGCAGGACTCTCGGCCCGAAACATAGACTGTACTCTTTTCCATAGATGCTGCCTGGCCTGCTGAGTTCCTTCGGCATTTTGTGTATTGCTCCTTCCCAGTTTCTTTTCCCAATTGTGGGAGTAAAGTGGGAAGTCACTGTGGGGTGGAGATTTTTTGTGTATGTGTGAGGGAGAGAATTCTGTGAGTGTGTGTACACACACAAGAGAGAGAGTGCTTGAGAGAGTGGTGAAATTGTGCAAGAGAGAGAGCAGATAGCTCTGGGAATCACATCAACATTAGTACAGCAATTTACTCTGACCTGATGACAATCCTGTTGGGGAGAGAAAGAAAAAAGCTGATCACAAACTGTGAGGTTCCCTGATTGTTGGGGTTTGATTGACATCGTTCAAAGTGTTTTGGAGTGTACACCCAGGGGAGTGGAGGGCAATGAATGTACGTAAAGCATTTAGCACCAAGCCAAGTCAAAGACTGAGTGGGTCGGGCAGCATCTGTGGGGCAGTGGATGTTTTGAGTCAAGACCCTTCATTTGGTTTTGTTTTTGGTTTATTATAGTCACCTGTACTAAGATACAGTGAAAAGTTTGTCTTGCATACTGTTCATACAGATCAGATCATTACACAGTGTATCGAGATAGAACGAGGTCAAACAATAACAATGCAGAATAGTATCATAGTTACAGAGTAAGTGCAGTGTCAGTAAACAATAAGAGGCAAGATCACGATGAGGTAGATTGTGATGCTGAGAGTCTTATCGTACAAGAGGTTCATTCGAGACTCTGATAACAGCGGGGTAGAAGCCGTCCTTGAGCCTAGTCTGGAGGGGGAGAGGAGGAGAGGTAATTTGAATGAAAATGCGCAAGGCACAGATGGCAAGTTCACAAACAAAATGCAAGCAGGAGTTGGGAAGTCATGGTGCAGTTGTACAAGACTTTGGTGAGGCTGCATTTGGAATATTATGTTCAGTTTTGGTCACTCTGCTGTAGGAAAAATACCATTAAACTGGAAAGAGTACAGAGGAGATTTATGAGGAGGTTACTGGGACTCAAGTGATTGAGTTATGGAGAGAAGTTGGGCAGATTGGGACCTTACCCCTTGGAGCGTAGGAGACTGAGGGTGTATAAAATCGTGAGGGGCACAGATAGGGTGAATGTGCAGTCTTTTTCCCAGGGTTCAGAAATAGAGAATCAAGAAGGTGCAGGTTTAGGGTCAGAGGGGAGAGATTAAATAGGAACCTAAGGGGCAACTTCTTTCCCAGAAGCTGGTCTGTATATGGAGCAAGCTGCCAGAGGAAGTGGTTGAGGTGGATACAGTAACAACATTTAAAAGAAAACACTTGGACTGACAGGAGTTTAGTGATGGCCCAAATGTAGGGCGAGAGACACAGGATGGGTAGTTCACTGAGTTTTAATAAGAACTGGTCAGAACAAAGGAAAATAATGAATGCTAGGCCAACAGGATCATTAACTTAAAAACTCTCAAACTACAGTAACTAAAAATTAACGCTATCACTGTGGCTTGAAAGCAGTAACCTTGAACTAAATTAATACTGCTCCTTAAACAGTGCATCTAATTCACTAATCTTCTTACCTGGAGTGTGGACTAAGGTAAACAGGCAGTGTTGTCTTTACTGTGCTTCAATCAAGACTTGACAAGACGAAAGCAAAATGAAGAGAGTTACATGCAATTGCAAAGAAACCCCAATTGGCTGGAATGTGTGATTGGCACCTTCCTTCAGCTGCCTGTCTGCCAGAGCACCCAGGCTCCACAGCAGTGTCTGAGGGAAAGGTTTAGAGGGTAGAAGTATAATAATATAAGAGAGGTGTTGTATTTGAATTCATGTGGTATATGAAACAAGGTAGATGAAGTTATAGAGATACAAGATTCTGTAGATGCCCGAAACCTTGAGCAACAAAATGCTGGAGGAGCTCAGCAGTTCAGGCAGCATCTGTGAA